>NC_068452.1:33423529-33429216 GCF_023373465.1 Oncorhynchus keta | reverse complement strand
GTATTTGGCAGCTGTGAGGAGGTGCTCTTATTCTCCATGGACTTCAGTGTCCCAGAACTTTTTGGAGTTTGTGCTAAAGGTTGTAAATTTCTGTTTGAAAAAGCTAGCCTTTGCTTTCCTAACTGCCGGTGTATATAGGTTCCTAACTTCCCTGAAAAGTTGCATATCGTGGGGGCTATTCGATGCTAATGCAGTATGCCACGGAATGTTTTTCTGTTGGTCGAGGGCAGTCAGGTCTGGAGTGAACCAAGGGCTATATCTGTTCCTGGTTCTAAATGTTTTCAATGGGTCTTGCTTATTTTAGATGGTGAGGAAAGCACATTTAAAGAATAACCAGGCATCCTCTTCTGACGGAATGAGGTCAATATCCTTCCAGGATACCCGGCCAGGTCGATTAGAAAGGCCTGCTCACAGAAGTGTTTTAGGGAGCGTTTGTGTTGGTAAAATTATGATTAAATTACTGAACAAATCATTTTAAATGGAACTGTAACTCAGTAAAACTTATAATCTGTTTTACTATATCTGATTAACAATATGAGTTCATAAGAAGGGATTGTGTGACACGGACATGGAGTAATTAAAGTTATAGAACACCATTCCAACTAGGAAGAAACGAATGGGTTGTGGACTGTGTAAACACATACGGTCGTTAACCTAGCGTTGAACCTACAGAAACTTAGCTCTGGGGTTTTTAGATAAGACAGTGAGTGCATTCCTAGGTTTTCAGTTAATTAGAACTGTCAGCTCAGTGGTGATCGATAATGTTGAGGGGTCAAAAGTTACCTGGGAGTGTGTTAGTAAGTTACAATGAACTTTTCACCTCACTTTGTCCCGGTGAAGAGGAGGGGATTCTGTTAAAGCAATGAAATGACGTCATGATCTGTATATAAACAAACTGTTGCTCGTGGTTAAGTGTCAGCGCGCTCCGAGAATAAATGATATTACCTATTATTGAAAGACTGGTCTGTGTCTATTTTATGCAAATAAGAATCTTAGAAATTCTCATAAAATAGATTAAGGGTTTTCAATTGATGAAAGCACATTGGCATAATTAAATTACAGTAACAGTTTGACAGTGATGAGGGGTGGTCGTTTGACCGCAGTCCCATTACGGACCCAGGGAATGAGGTAGTGATCGCTGAGATCCTGGTTGATGACAGCAGAGGTGTATTTAGAGGGAAGGTTGGTCAGGATGATATCTATGAGGGTGCCCGTGTTTACGGATTTGGGTTTGTACCTGGTACGTTCATAGATAATTTGTGTGAGATTGAGGGCTTCTAGTTTAGATTGTAGGACGGCCGGGGTGTTAAGCATGTCCCAGTTTAGGTCACCTAATAGAATGAACTGAAGATGGATGGGGGGCAATCAATTCACACATGGTGTCCAGGGCACAGCTGAGGGCTGAGGGTGGTCTATAACAAGCGGCAACAGTGAGAGACTTTTTTCTGGAAAGGTGGATTTTTGAAAGTAGACGCTCAAATTGTTTGGGTACAGACCTGGATAGCACGAGAGAACTCTGCAGACTATCTCTGCAGTAGATTCTGTTATGGGAAAAAAAAGTCCACAATAAAACTGACATTAAATGTGTTTAGAGCATTGAGCCAGGAACTAGAGCTGACAGTAAAAATCTGTCGTTTTGCCCCTGAACAATGCAGTTCCCCGGTAGGCCATAGTGGTAAATAGGAATTTGTTCTTAACTGACTTGTCTAGTTAAATAAATCAAGTAGCCTATTAATTTATATGCCTATGTAGACTACTGTAGCCTACCATTTGATACAATAACTATGTTGAAATGATATCACTGGAGTCATTGCAAATCCATTTGTGCCACTTGTGTAGTCTACCTGGGGCTGGCAAACTGATGTAATAAATAGCCTATAACTTCAGTTTATTGTTGTTGTTGCCTTGTATTATTAATGCCCATGTTTGGTTCATGAAATTGGAAGTTATCAATTGTGTGTCATCGTCACTGTTATTAGAATGCATTAGATTGAGGGTAATAGTCTGTCAGATTAGGTTACAGATAAAATATATATAAAACCCACTGACTGTTTTTGACAAGCATAGGCCTATTCAATTCCTATCCATGTAATTAATATTTGATTCAGTGATTGAAATTATAACCCCATCCTCAGTAGCCTATTCCAGAAGGGAAACAGTTCCTACATCGAAATCACCTCCCTATGCATGTTGAATAAATTAGTCTGACAATTTGAACTAAGCAAGCTGCTAAATCGTTCATTTTACATCTTGCCTAGGTTACTGTAGGCGATCTGAAATTAGATGTAGGCATATCAGGGGCTGTAGTCTATCTGCATCTATTTAACCAAACTATGACAAAGTTTAATTACAATCATAAACCCATATTTTAGTTAATAGGTCTAGCCTATGCCTATTGAAATGACTAGTCAATCTGCCAAATAGACCATTTATAACGGTTTTTAGTCTTAACATCTGGCACATAATGTCACAATTGCCGGAAAATTGCCTAACATTACAATTATTAATTCATCCGAGAGTTTCTAGCATAGAGATTTCGAGATCCTCTGTCCAACTTTCATCCCTCAAACTCTCCTGTTGGATGTATCTGTAGTTATGCACATGGATGGATCAAGCCCTGAATGCTGATTGGCTGAACATGTGGCATATCAGACCATATACCACAGGTATGACCAAATAATTGTTACTGTTCTAATTGCGTTGGTAACCCGTTTATAATATCAATAAGGCACCTCTGGGGTTTGTGGTATATAGCCGATATACCACGGCTAGTTGCTGTATCCAGGCACTTCACGGTGTGTCGTACCGAAAGAACAGCATGTAGCCGTGGTATATTCGCCATACAGCCTTCCTCACCTCCCCGGGCCGTATTGTTTAATCATCGCAGTCAAATTAGTTAAATCGTCATCCATTGATGGAAAATTGTTTTAATGAGGGCGAATTATAATTTCTCTTGCGATATTTAAATTCCTTTATTAGTCACTTTAGCTCTCAAGAATTTTGATGGCAACCCGAATTATTCTTCTTACGTCGTTACAAATTATGTCGATATTTCTTCTTAATTTGCTCGATAATGTTACGCAAAACGTTTTTTGGCCTAAATGTGGCAACTCCCCTTGCTGCAGAAAAAAAACATGTTGGGCTAGTTGTGTGCGGTTTATGAATACAGGTATGCATAAACCGCACACAACCGTGAAAAGTGGCGTTTATGTAGACGTAGATGGTGCATTTTATGTTTGTCCAATTTGTGAAGAACATTTACAATTCACACTCCGACCTGTGAAAGGCAGCAATACGCAACAAAGCGTGTAGTCTGCCAGAAAACTACACGAAGAAGAACAAGAGCAGCCCGTGTAGAAAACATTAACATCCGGTGGCATCATCACCTCTGAGAACGTTTAGCTAGGTATTTGTGCCTCGTATTTTATATTTGTTCATTTCACACACCGACAAAAATGCCAACACTGTGTTCAGCATACAACTGCAAAAATCGCGGTCCCAAAGCTGATGTAGGATTTTTTAGGTACGTTTTACCGTCTTGCTCGAGAGAGACACGTTAACTCTATATCAGCTATATATCACATACCCCAGAGGTGCCTTATTGATATTATAAACTGGTTACCAACGTAATTGAAACAGTAACAATTATTTGGTCATAACTGTGACGCCTACTATGGGGTACGGTAGCTAGCTATGGTATTGTTAGCTAAAGTAAAAGTTATAGCTAGCTAGTACAAATAACGTAAGTGTGCAGGAGGAAACCTATGACAAAAAAAAATTAATTAGCTGGATTATGTGTTCTGTTCTCTTATAAACCATACTGTTCTCTTATAAATCTACATAAATCATTTATGGATTTACTATTCATCATTTGATACTTTTGTGATACCAATTTGCTGGTGTATTAATGTTTCTGGTAACAGTTTCCCCAAAAATGACCCTGAAAGACGCAAGCGATGGATTATTAATATGAAGTGGAAAGACTGGAATCCGCAACACCACCACCGTGTGTGCTCCATTCACTTTGAAGACAAGTACATTTGCCGGATGGACAAACGTCAACGTCTCACGCCAGACGCAGTCCCGACCATTTTTGACTTCCCAGAGAACTTTCAAAAGAAGAAGGTACGCTGAAACCAAAAATGTATCTAGCGAGATACATCCCAAAGTCAGAACTAACTACACAAATAATACGGTTTATGATAACTAGATGTACAATATTGTAAAGTGTGATTTAAATTAAATGTGTTCCTTCTGCAGGCATCCATCCATCCACAGAGTAGAAGAGCCAGGGTAAGGCACTGGAAGAGGCTAACTCCTTGGCTGTATTTTGCATCACACATTGCACATTAGTGTCCATCTTGGTATTGCATTTGATGTAACTCAGCTATGTTTTCACTTGGTAAGTGAAGCATTGATATGTAAATGATTAGCCTACACACGGTACGTTTAAAGTACAATCGTCCACGCAGTAATGGTGGTCATTATCTTTGTTTTTGGCATGCAGAGTGATGGGTTGCCAGAGAAGTATACTGCTGCCCATGCTGTTACAGTGGCTGAACCGGTCACAACACCAAGCCCCACCATCACATCAGAGACAAGCAAGCCGGCTAAAGACAATGCTAAGTAAATAACCTTGTGAAAGTTACATTTGCTCTTTTTGGAATGCACAACGTCACTGTAGAGCACTATGGTTTCTACCTGTGTTCTAGTTCTTGCTTTTTCAATTGTCAACTTCTATTTTGACGGATCAGAGCTCCAGAAAAAGTTACCTCTTCAAGTTGGTATATCCATGTAGATGAAGAAATCCAAATGGCTGAATCCCTCCCAGGTTTCTTCCACAGTGATTACTGTCTACCACACGTGAGTGGCTCTAGGTGGTCTGATTGGACTGTTGCTTTGCCAGATATACAGGGATTATTTACTGGGTTTTTGCATTATGTAGACATTTAATAACATTTCTCTCATATTGATCTTTGCAGAGTATTCGCTGGGGATTCAAAGATGATGTTGCCCCGAAGGTAAGTTGTTTGCTCACTGGAATAACCTGTAGCTTATGCTATATACCAATAGCTTATGCTAAGAATTTGATAAACAATGCACTTTATTTTTCAGGTGGCATGTGAGAACATGGAGTTCCAACTTCCACCTCTCAAGCACATAATAGAGGTAATGAAGGATGTGTAAACATTCAGTCTCTAATACAGGGTTAGGGATAGAGCCTCCAAGTTGATCATTGATTCAATGGCCTGTCTTTTTCTAATATGTCTCAGTCTGGATCGAAAACCAATAAGAGTGTCGTTAAAACAGTACTATACATTGTCTCCCATTCTTACCCAGATCACAGAGGCATGGGAGTGGCTGGGTATGGACATTAGAGGGCCACTGCCCCTAACACCGAACGGACACCAGTACGTTCTGACCTTGACAGACTTCTACTCCAAATGGGTGGAGGCCTTCCCCCTGAGAGGTTGTAGCTCTACTGAGGTAGCACAGCATGTAGCTGAAGTTATCTCTCACTTTGGCTTCCCTTTTGGAATCCTTGTTCGACTAAAGAGGAAGTTTACCAGTAAGGTGAGGCAAAATATATTTTGTCACATACTTACTGTTACACATACCTTGCAACAATCTTGAGGTTGGTTCATATATGCACTAGCGGTCAATAGGTCCAGAGTGGTTCATTAGAC
>NC_068452.1:33357960-33423429 GCF_023373465.1 Oncorhynchus keta | reverse complement strand
AAAGCTACAATAAACAAACCAATGCCATGGCCAACACAATAGTTAAAACATGCATGGAATTGTTGAGAGTACTATATTGTTAGAGTACTTTATAAAGGCAGTGCCTGTCTGCTTGTTATTGAACTGACCATATATATATATATATATATATATATTGCCTTATAAGTCCTTTTGTAAGCTTGTTTTGTGTGGGAGTAGGGTTCCGGATGAAGCTGCTGTGGCTGCCGGTGTTGTCTGGAACGGGCCACTTGGGAAACAAATGGCACAAAGCACTGTCCAGGGCAGTTCAGGACTGGACCATGTCCACCACTGGTGCCACAGACATTTGGTGCTACAGACAGCTGGTGCTTCAGAATAGCTGCATCTGTGCATGATTGAAAGTGGTCCAACCAGGGCTGTGCGGTTTTAGTTTTGGCCTGCCCTGCTGTGTTTTGGAGGTAAATGTTATACATGCTCTTCTTGGTTGTACTGAGGGGCAGCAGGGGCAGGTTTTTGCAGGCTGCAGAGGCTCTGTGGCTTGTGGGCATGGTGAGGGAAGCTGAATGCCCTGGAGGAGCACCGACACGTCCTAAGTTTTCTGCCTGCTGTTGTGCCACTGCACTCAGGTGTTCTGGTTCACTTCATACAGTTGCAGTGTGCTGTTGGTCACCACGCTGCCTGATCTTCTTGTAGTCCCACGGAATGAGGGTCCACCTTGTCCGAGATGCCTTCCCCTTCTTCTGAGGACTAGGTAGAAGCCACACAGTCAGGTGAACACGGTCTCTACCTGATAAGGGAATTTATATGTTTAAGTCATGACTAAGGATTCCACCCTGAAATCATATAATTTATGAAATGTTAGTCAGTGCGGCTTGGTTGGGTTGTGTTTCGGGGACGCATGGCTTTTAACCTTCGCTCTCCCGAGCCCGTATGAGAGTTGTAGCGATGAGACAAGATAGTAAACTACTAACAATTGATACCACGAAATTGGGGAGAAAGGGGGTAAATTCCATAATATGTGTGACTAGATTATTGTGTTGCTTTGTGGTGGTGTGAGAGTTGAGAGAACAAAGGGTAACAGGAAAGAGGCTCCTTCAAAGGTCCCTCTTATCTGGGGAGGAAAGGAATGGCGAGAAACTGCCAAGGCAGGTAGAAAAGTGATAAACTGTGTGTGTGTGTAAGTAGGTGGGGGTGAGAGTTATTAAATGACATGTCTTTGCATTTTGGACTTTTAGAACGTTCTCTGAAAAACCTGACCTTTTAGTTGAGTCTTGCCAAATGATTATTAAACCCAGGTTCTTACAAACATCGGGGATTGGTCAAGCTTAAATGATTGTTTAGTTATCATCATTGGGATTGAACATTTTTGTGACACTACCACATGGCAGCGGTCCCAGCCCACTGGCAGATTTACCCCCACTTCCCGAGTGCATCTCCTTGTGATCTCCACTCCAGGGATACAGGTATTGTTTTTTTGCGACCGGATGCAATCAATCACCAGCCTGTCTTGGTGAGGGCAGCATAAACTGTCTGGTCTTTGTCACGCTGGCTCAGCTTCTTCCACAAGGATATTATAGTGACAGCTGGCTGGTTTGACCGAGTGGGGCCAGAGGAACTATGTGGCTCTACCAGGTACTCTGCCAGATTGTCATTGTTGGCCATGCCAGTGAAGCCATCCTGATCCACAGCCTGTAATTACATAGGTTTTGGAGTGCTGTGATAAAATGTAAATCATGTCTTCAACTCCGATCAACAACACAACCCCTGAAATGGTGAACTAGCATTTCCAACTACCTCACCAGGGACTTCTGTAGTGTCACCAGGGATGGACTCAAGCATCTCTGCTGTGACGTCATCAGATACTATCTCCGGATGTCAGAGAGCCGCAGAGCATCAACAGTTCATCCTCTGTTCCATCCCTGAAGTCCTCATCTTCTTCGAGTGATGTGCTCCAGCATCTTATTGGCTGCCTCTGAATGCATATTCTGGAGGGGCTGGCCAGTCTGGTTTTACAGGTACTGAATACCTATGAGTTCTCCTGGAAGGAAATGTATATTTAGAACATTCAAAACTTTACAGAAATAATTTGTTCCACTGGCTGTCCTTCAAGGAGGTAGAGCTGGAAATTGAGTTTATTGGGCACTGGTTCCTATACATAAACTCTTTAATATCCACAAAAAAAACTACTCAATCTGAATGTGGTTATAATAATAAGGTCAATGTAATTAACATTTTATTAGACAAAACTGGGATAAATCTGTTCAGATGAAGATGGAAGGACTCCAGAGATGTGGCGCTTCTGGCACACACATTTTGACATGAGGTGAAGTTGAGAAGAAGTGGGTCTACAGTAGACCGCTGTGAGTCTTTCTGGGTAGGTCTCTAAAAGCTTTCCACACCTGGATTGTGCAACATTTGCCTATTTATTATTATCAAAATTCAAATTGCTTTTGAACATTGCTGGACAACCATTTTCAGGTCTTATTCTATAATTTCAAGCAGATTTTAAGTCAACTAACTTGGCCACTCACCGTCTTCTTGGTAAGCAACTCTAGTGTAGATTTGGCCTTGTGTTTTTTAGCTTATTGTCCTGCTGAAAGGTGAATTAATCTCCCAGTGTCTGGCAGAAAGTAAGCTGAACCAGGTCCTCTAGGATTTTGCCTGTGCTTAGCTCCATTAACTTTCTTTTTACCCTGACCCCCAAGTCCTTAACGATTACAAGCATACCCACAACAGGATGCAGCCACCACTATGCTTGAAAATATGGAGAATGGTACTCAATAATATTCCCAAACACAACACTTTGTATTCAGGATAAAGGTTAATTGCTTTGCCATTTTTTTGCAGTATTACTTGAGTGCCTTGTTGGAAACAAGATGCATGTTTTGGAATATTTGTATTCTGTACAGGCTTTTTTCTGTCATCTATGATAGTATTGTGGAGTAACTATGTTGTTGAGCAATCCTCAGTTTTCTCCTATTACAGCCATTAAACTCTGTAACTGTTTTTTAAAATCGCCTTTGATCTCATAGTGAAATTCCTGAGCGGTTCCTTCCTCTTCGGGCAACTGAGTTCGGAAGGACATCTGTAGCTTGTTGAGGGGAGAATGGCTCATAACAATGGCCAGAACGGAGCAAATGGAAGGTATCAAACACTTGGAAACGTTGTTTGATGTATTTGATAACATTCTGCACCAGTCATTACCAATAGCCCCTTCTCCCCCAATTAAGGTGCCACGAACCTCCTGTGCTTTCTAGTGACTGGGTGTATTTATACACTATCCAAAGTGTAATTAATCATTTCACTATGTCAAGGATATTCAATGTCTGCTTTTTAGTATTTTTACCCATCTACCAATTTTTAGTTTCACTTTTTTAACCAGGGCCAGTTGAGAACAAGTTCTCATTTTCTACTGCGACCTGGCCAAGATTAAGCAAAGCAGTGCGACACAAACAACAACACAGAGTTACACATGGAATAAAAACAAACATACAGTCAATAACACAATAGAAAAGTATATGGTGTGTGCCAAAATGAGGTAAGATTAGGAGATAAGGCAATAAATAGGCCGTAGTGGCAAAGTAATTACAATTTAGCAACTAAACACTGGGTGACAGATTTGCAGAATGTGCAAATAGAGATACTGGGGTTTAAAGGAGCAAAAAAATAAAACAAAAAATACAAATAATGAATAACAATATGGGGATGAGATAGTTGGATGGGCTAGTTACAGATGTGCTATGTACAAGTGCAGTAAGCTGCTCTGATAGCTGATGCTTAAAGTTAGTGAGGGAGATATGAGTCTCCAGCTTCAGTGATTTTTGCAATTCGTTCCAATCATTGGCAGCAGAGAACATGGAAGGAAAGGCGGCCAAAGGAGGAGTTGGCTTTGGGGAGACCAGTGAAATATACCTGCTTGAGCGCATGCTATAGGTGGGTGCTGCTATGGTGACCAGTGAGCTGAGATAAGGCGGATTTCACCTAGCAAAGACTTACAGATGACCTGGAGCCAGTGGGTTTGCCGACGAATATGAAGCGAAGGCCAGCCAACGAGAGCATACAGGTCGCAGTGGTGGGTAGTATATGGGGCTTTGGTGACCAAACGGATGGCACTGTGACAGACTGCATCCAATTTGCTGAGTAAAGTGTTGGAGGCTATTTTGTAAATGACATCGCCAAAGTCAAGGATCGGTAGGATAGTCCATTTTAATAGGGTATGTTTGGCAGCATGAGTGAAGGATGCTTTGTTTGCGAAATAGGAAGCCCATTCTAGATGTAATTTTGGATTGGAGATGCTTAAAAAGTCTGGAATGAGAGTCTGGAAGGAGAGTTTACAGTCTAACCAGACACCTAGAATATGTGGACAACTACAAATAACTAGTCCAACCGTCAGAGCCGTGATGCTGGACGGGCAGGCAAGTGTGGGCAGCGATCGGTTGAAGAGCATGCATTTAGTTTTACTTGCATTTAAGAGCAGTTGGAGGCCACGGAAGGAGAGTTCTATGGCATTGAAACTCATCTGGAGGTTAGTTAACACAGTGTCCAAAGAAGGGCCATAAGTATACAGAATGGTGTCGTGCGTAGAGGTGGATCAGAGAATCACCAGCAGCAAGAGTGACATCATTGATGTATACAGATAAAAGAGTCGGCCTGAGAATTGAGCCCTGTGGCATCCCCATAGAGACTGCCAGAGGTCCGGACAACAGGCCCTCCAATTTGACACACTGAACTCTGTCTGAGAAGTAGTTGGTGAACCAGGCGAGGCACTCATTTGAGAAACCAAGGCTGTTGAGTCTGCCGATAAGGATCTGGTGATTGACAGATTCGAAAGCCTTGGCCAGATCAATGAATACAGCTGCACAGTATTGTCTCTTATTGATTGCAGTTATGATACCAATCCTGCTCGGAAACCAGATTGTATAGCGGAGAAGGTACGGTGGGTATCGAAATGATAGGTGATCTGTTTGTTAACTTGTCTTTCAAAGACCTTAGAAAGGCAGGGTAGGATAGATGTAGGTCTGTAACAGTTTGGGTCTAGATTGTCTCCCCCTTTAAAGAGGGGGATGACCGCGGCAGCTTTCCAATCTTTGGGGATCTCAGACGATACGAAAGAGGTTGAACAGGCTAGTAATAGGGGTTGCAACAATGTGGTGGATAATTGTAGAAAGTGAGGGTCCAGATTGTCTAGCCCAGCTGATTTGTATGTGTCCAGATTTTGCAGCTCTTTCAGAACATCAGCTATCAGGATTTGGGTGAAGGAGAAATGGGGAGGCTTGGGCAAGTTGCTGTGGGTGGTGCAGAGCTGTTGACAGGGTTAGGCGTAGCCAGGTGGAAAGCATGGCCAGCAGTAGAAAAATGCTTATTGAAATTCTCAATTATTGTGGATTTATCGGTGGTGACAGTGTTTCCTAACCTCAGTTAGCTGGGCAGCTGACAGTGATGAGGGATGGTGACCACAGACCCATTACGGACGCAGGCAATGAGGCAGTGATCGCTGAGATCCTGTTTGAAGACAGCAGAGGTGTATTTAGAAGGAAGGTTGGTCAGGATGATATCTATGAGAGGTGCCCGTGTTTACAGATTTGGGGTTGCACCTGGTAGGTTCATTGATCATTTGTGTGCGATTGAGGGCATCTAGCTTAGATTGTAGGATGGCCAGGGTGTTAAGCATGTCCCAGTTTAGGTCACCTAACAGTATGAACTGAATATGGATGGGGGCAATAAATTCACACATGGTGTCCAGGGCACAGCTGGGGGCTGAGGGTGGTCTATAACAAGCGGCAACGGTGAGAGACTTGTTTCTGGAAAGGGGATTTTTAAAAGTAGAAGCTCAAATTGTTTGGGTACATACCTGGATAGTAAGACAGAACTCTGCAGGCTATCTCTGCAGTAGATTGCAACTCCGTCCCTTTGGCAGTTCTATCTTGTCCGAATATTTTATAGTTAGGGATGGAAATTACAGTTTTTTTGGTGGCCTTCCTAAGCCAGAATTCAGACATGGCTTGGACATCTGGGTTGGCAGAGTATGCTAAAGCAGTGAATAAAACAAACTTAGGGAGGAGGCTTCTAATGTTAACATGCATGAAACCAAGACTTTTACCGTTGCAGAAGTCAACAAATGAGAGCGCCTGGGGAACGGGAGTGGAACGAGGTGCTGCAGGGCCTGGATTAACATCTACATCAACAGAGGAGGAGTAGGATAAAGGTACGGCTAAAGCCTATAAGAACTGGTTGTCTAATGCGTTCGGAACAGAGCGTAAAAGGAGCAGGTTTCTGGGCATGGAAGAATAGATTGAAGGAATAATGTACAGACAAGGGTATGGTAGGATGTGAATACAGTGGAGGTAAACTGAGACATTGAGTGACGATGAGAAAGATGTTGTCTCTAGAAACACCATTTAAACCAGGTGAGGTCACTGCATGTGTGGGAGGTGGAACAAAAGGGCTAACTCAGGCATATTGAGCAGGGTTAGAGGCTCTACAGTGAAATAAGACCATCACTAACCAAAACAGCAATGGACAAGGCATATTGACATTAGTGAGAGGCATGCATTGCCGAGTGATCATAGGGTCCAGGAAGTAGCTAGGCGAGCTGGAGACACAGCGATTCAGACAGCTTGCGGGCCAGGGCTAGCAGGCTAGCAGAAGGGCCTTCGGGGATGTCGCGATAGAATAGGTTTTTAGCCCCCTCGGACGGTTACGTCGGCAGACCAGTTGTGATGAAATGGCAGGGCTCCGTGTAGGCAGTAAATGGGTCCACGCCAATTGGCAGAATAGGTATTGTAGCCCAAGAAATTGGCTGATGGACCTCTTCAGCTAGCCAGGAGGTGGGCCTAGCTCCAGGCTAACTGGTGCTTGGTTCGGGACAGAGATGTTAGCCAGGAGTAGCCACTCGGATAGCAGCTAGCTAGCTGCGATGATCCGGTGTAAAGGTTCAGAGCTTGCGGTAGGAATCCGGAGATGTGGTAGAGGAAAACAAAAACAGTCCGATATGCTCTAGACAGCTAGCGGGCCGCGGCTAGCAGGCTAGTAGATGGGCCTTCAGGGGACATCGCAACGGAGGAGCCTGTTGAAACCCCTCGGGCGGATTACGTCGGTAGACCAGTCGTGATGGATCGGCAGGGCTCCGTGTCGGCAGTAAAACGGGTCCAGGTCAATGAGCAAAATAGGTATTGTAGCCCAAGGAGTGGCTGATGGACCTCTTTAACTAGCCGGGAGATGGGCCTAGCATGAGGCTAGCTTCAGGCTAACTGGTGCTTGCTTCGGGACAGAGACGTTAGCCGGGACTAGCCACTCGGATAGCAGCTAGCTAGCTGCGATGATCCAGGTGAAAATGTTCAGAGCTTGCGGTAGGAATCCGGAGATGTGGTGGAGAAAAAGCAGTCCGATATGCTCTGGGTTGAATCTCGCTGTGCAGCCTGGCAGGAGTTGGCCAGGCTAAGGTTAGCTGATGACCACTAGCAGTGGCTAACTGACTACTAGCTTGTAGCTAGTTAGCTGGCTAGCTTCTGTTGGGGGTTCCGGTTCTAAAGTATGGAAAATACCACATTGCGTGAGGAGGGTTGCAGGAGAGTATGTTGAAATGGAGGTTAAAAATATAAAAAATATATACGAAATATATATGAAGAAAAAAGATATATATACACGGGACATGACAAAGATGTCTGACTGCTACACCATCTTGGATTGGTGCCCTTCTTCGCGAGGTATTAGAAAACCTCCCTGGTCTTTGTGGTTGAATTTGTGTTTTGAAATTGTCAGGGTTGCGTCAATTCGAATCTGGTATCATATATGACAATGAGTCACCGATTGTATGCTATGTATTTTTTATTAGCTAAGCAATAATTCTGTTCTACTTCCGGCGCCGACTGAGATGGCCGCCTCGCTCGCGTTCCTAGGAAACTATGCAGTTTTTTGTTTTTTACGTGTTATTTCTTACATTAGTACCCCAGGTCATCTTAGGTTTCATTACATACAGTCGAGAAGAACTACTGAATATAAGATCAGCGTCAACTCACCATCAGTACGACCAAGAATATGTTTTCCGCGATGCGGATCCTGTGTTCTGCCTTACAAACAGGACAACGGAATGGATCGCTTGCAGCGACCCAAGGAAACGACTACGAAAAAGAGGGAAACGCGGCGGTGTTCTGGTCAGACTCCGAAAAGGGCACATCGCGCACCACTTCCCAGTATTCTTCTTGCCAATGTCCAGTCTCTCGACAACAAGGTTGATGAAATCCGAGCAAGGGTGGCATTCCAGAGGGACATCAGAGACTGTAACGTTCTTTGCTTTACGGAAACATGGCTTACTGGGAAGACGCTATCCAGGGCGGTACAGCCAACGGGTTTCTCCACGCATCGCGCGGACAGAAACAAACATCTCTCTGGTAAGAAGAGTGGCGGGGCGTATGCCTCATGACTAACGGGACATGGTGTGATGAAGGAAACATACAGGAACTCAAATCCTTCTGTTCACCTGATTTAGAATTCCTCACAATCAAATGTAGACCGCATTATCTTCCAAGAGAATTCTCTTCGATTATAATCACAGCCGTATATATCCCCCCAAGCAGACACATCGATGGCTCTGAACGAACTTTATTTAACTCTTTGCAAACTGGAAACCATTTATCCGGAGGCTGCATTCATTGTAGCTGGGGATTTTAACAAAGCCAATCTGAAAACAAGACTCCCTAAATTTTATCAGCATATCGATTGCGCAACCAGGGGTGGTAAAACCTTGGATCATTGTTACTCTAACTTCCGCGACGCATATAAGGCCCTGCCCCGCCCCTTTCGGAAAAGCTGACCACGACTCCATTTTGCTGATCCCTGCCTACAGGCAGAAATTAAAACAAGAGGCTCCCACGCTGAGGTCTGTCCAACGCTGGTCAGACCAAGCTGACTCTACACTCCAAGACTGCTTCCATCACGTGGACTGGGACATGTTTCGTATTGCGTCAGATGGGAATATTGACGAATACGCTGATTCGGTGTGCGAGTTCATTAGAACGTGCGTCGAAGATGTCGTTCCCATAGCAACGATAAAAACATTCCCTAACCAGAAACCGTGGATTGATGGCAGCATTCGCGTGAAACTGAAAGCGCGAACCACTGCTTTTAATCAGGGCAAGGTGTCTGGCAACATGACTGAATACAAACAGTGCAGCTATTCCCTCCGCAAGGCTATTAAACAAGCTAAGCGTCAGTACAGAGACAAAGTGGAATCTCAATTCAACGGCTCAGACACAAGAGGCATGTGGCAGGGTCTACAGTCAATCACGGACTACAAGATGAAATCCAGCCCAGTCACGGACCAGGATGTCTTGCTCCCAGGCAGACTAAATAACTTTTTGCCCGCTTTGAGGACAATACAGTGCCACTGACACGGCCTGCAACGGAAACATGCGGTCTCTCCTTCACTGCAGCCGAGGTGAGTAAGACATTTAAACGTGTTAACCCTCGCAAGGCTGCAGGCCCAGACGGCATCCCCAGCCGCGCCCTCAGAGCATGCGCAGACCAGCTGGCCGGTGTGTTTACGGACATATTCAATCAATCCCTATACCAGTCTGCTGTTCCCACATGCTTCAAGAGGGCCACCATTGTTCCTGTTCCCAAGAAAGCTAAGGTAACTGAGCTAAACGACTACCGCCCCGTAGCACTCACTTCCGTCATCATGAAGTGCTTTGAGAGACTAGTCAAGGACCATATCACCTCCACCCTACCTGACACCCTAGACCCACTCCAATTTGCTTACCGCCCAAATAGGTCCACAGACGATGCAATCTCAACCACACTGCACACTGCCCTAACCCACCTGGACAAGAGGAATACCTATGTGAGAATGCTGTTCATCGACTACAGCTCGGCATTCAACACCATAGTACCCTCCAAGCTCGTCATCAAGCTCGAGACCCTGGGTCTCGACCCCGCCCTGTGCAACTGGGTACTGGACTTCCTGACGGGCCGCCCCCAGGTGGTGAGGGTAGGCAACAACATCTCCTCCCCGCTGATCCTCAACACGGGGGCCCCACAAGGGTGCGTTCTGAGCCCTCTCCTGTACTCCCTGTTCACCCACGACTGCGTGGCCACGCACGCTCCAACTCAATCATCAAGTTTGCGGACGACACAACAGTGGTAGGCTTGATTACCAACAACGACGAGACGGCCTACAGGGAGGAGGTGAGGGCCCTCGGAGTGTGGTGTCAGGAAAATAACCTCACACTCAACGTCAACAAAACTAAGGAGATGATTGTGGACTTCAGGAAACAGCAGAGGGAACACCCCCTATCCACATCGATGGAACAGTAGTGGAGAGGGTAGCTAGTTTTAAGTTCCTCGGCATACACATCACAGACAAACTGAATTGGTCCACTCACACTGACAGCGTCGTGAAGAAGGCGCAGCAGCGCCTATTCAACCTCAGGAGGCTGAAGAAATTCGGCTTGTCACCAAAAGCACTCACAAACTTCTACAGATGCACAATCGAGAGCATCCTGGCGGGCTGTATCACCGCCTGGTACGGCAACTGCTCCGCCCTCAACCGTAAGGCTCTCCAGAGGGTAGTGAGGACTGCACAACGCATCACCGGGGGCAAACTACCTGCCCTCCAGGACACCTACACCACCCGTTGTTACAGGAAGGCCATAAAGATCATCAAGGACATCAACCACCCGAACCACTGCCTGTTCACCCCGCTATCATCCAGAAGGCGAGGTCAGTACAGGTGCATCAAAGCTGGGACCGAGAGACTGAAAAACAGCTTCTATCTCAAGGCCATCAGACTGTTAAACAGCCACCACTAACAGTGTGAGTGGCTGCTGCCAACACACTGTCATTGACACTGACCCAACTCCAGCCATTTTAATAATGGGAATTGATGGGAATTATGTAAATATATCACTAGCCACTTTAAACAATGCTACCTTATATAATGTTACTTACCCTACATTATTCATCTCATATGCATATGTATATACTGTACTCTACATCATCGACTGCATCCTTATGTAACACATGTATCACTAGCCACTTTAACTATGCCACTTTGTTTACTTTGTCTACACACTCATCTCATATGTATATACTGTACTCGATACCATCTACTGTATGCTGCTCTGTACCATCACTCATTCATATATCCTTATGTACATATTCCTTATCCCCTTACACTGTGTATAAGACAGTAGTTTTGGAATTGTTAGTTAGATTACTTGTTGGTTATCACTGCATTGTCGGAACTAGAAGCACAAGCATTTCGCTACACTCGCATTTAACATCTGCTAACCATGTGTATGTGACAAATACAATTTGATTTGATTTGATTTGATTTGAATAAGTGGTAAATGCAATTTTCGTATATACGGGTTCTCTGTCCCACCTCGCAGGGCAAACAGAGAACTGACTTGTTCCTGACAAAGATATTAAAATATACTCTGATGACAGAAGTAGTTCCTGCTTCCGAGCCGGGCTGTCAGAGTAGAGACTGGGCGTGGTTTAGACTTCCAGCCTATTGTTGATTGTTGGCGCAGAGGCTGGTCCCAGCCCCCTAAGCGCTTCAGCGGTCAGTCGTTGTAGCTGTGTAGAATATACAGTTATCAGGCACCTGGCTCCTGTTATCTAACAAAACACTATGTTCTGAATGTGCCCCCCCAACTCATTGCACAGTTGCTGTCTTCATCTTATTCTGTATTTTTCCATCACGAGAAAGGCCCATGGCCCTGAAACTGTTAACAATGTTTCAAGTCAGCTATGTTGCATAACACCTACATACATCATCTACACAAGCCAACAGCAGATAATAGTCAATCACATATATGGTAACGGGCTATAGTGCATAACACAGAATCAAATTCACTTTTCGACTGAGGGACCTTACAATTACCTGTATGTGTGGGGTACAGAGGTAGTCATTCAAGATTGATATTAAACACTATTATTGAACACAGAGTGATTCTATGCAATTTATTATGACGTGTTAAGCTGATTTTTACTCCAGAACATCTTTCGGCTTGCCATAACAAAGGGGTTTAATACTTATTGACTCCAGACATTTCAACTTTTAATTTTTTTGGAATTTGTAAACATTTCTGAAAGCATAATTCCACTTTGACATGTTGGGGTATTGTGCGTGTGTAGGCCAGTAACATCTCAATTTCATCCATTGAAAATTCAGGCTGTAACACAAGATGTGGAAAAAGTCAAGGGGTGTGAATACTTTCTGAAGGCTCTGTATAGTTTTTCGTCAATGGGAAAATGCGGGACAATGCTGTCCAAGCAAGGAATAGCATCGGCACATTGGGGCTAGCCTGTGATACAGTATAATAACTAGTATCTTTGCGGTTCAGGAAGATCAGGTGTAGTGTAACAAATGTTGACACATGAGGCTGTGTTTCTCATTTGTGAAACTGTGAGGGCAAAACCAGGTTGAGAGGAGGTTACTAGGTCAGGTTTGGGCAGAGAGTCTGACTAGCTTCCATGATGAATTGTTATGATAGGCTTGTTGGGATAGGTTTATTGTTGTTAGTGGGAGAAGGGTTACTTTGGTTTGATTCGCGGGTTTAATTATCGAACCCGCAGTTGGGGAAACACCACCACTGTTCGCTCCAGCGTCTTTAATATTGTTTTTGTTCATGAAACGGAGGAGAGGAACGTCCGGCAGCGTGGTAAAATAAATTGCAGTACATATTCTGGTGTTCTATTGCGTGTGCAATGATTTCCGATGGGGAAAAACAGTTTGTTTGCATTACCTTTTTTGTTGTTGTAATATGCCAAATGGACGTGGCAGTTTTACTAACCAAGTTTTACGGATTCTAGCTTTAAAAGGGGCAATTCGTAAAACAACAACCGGTTGGGGGATGGGGCTGGAGAAATTGAACCACTCAAATTCATGAGATCAAAAGGATATTTTTAACTATGTTTTTGAAGCTATACAGTGTTTGTGTACACTTATATTGTTAACAAACAATTGATTAAAAACGAACAAGTGAACTAATGTAAAATATACTGTCTGTAAAATGTATATAGGATATAGAAGCCTAAGTATTGTCCATGAGTTTACACCAATTAGATGGTAGGATTAGGGAAAAATATTATATAAAAAAATATATATAAAGTGATATACAATGTATATTTACAAAAAAATATATATGGGGATTGGAAGTGGGCCAGATAATTACATTGATAGAAACCACAATCTATCTGCAATATTAAAGATCTACCTCCTAAAATTTTTTTTTTTAAAGTTAAAAATCTGTCGTTCTGCCCTGAACAATGCAGTTCCCAGGTAGGTCAGTTATTGTAATAGGAATTTGATTTAACTGCCTAGTTAAATAAATCAAGTAGCCTATTAATTTCTATGCCTATGTAGGCTACTGTAGCCTACCATTTATACAATAAATATGTTGAAATGATATCACTGGAGTCATTGCAAATCAATTTGTGCCACTTGTGTAGTCTACCTGAGCTGGCAAACTGATTTGATAAATAGCCAAACTCAAATTTATTGTTGTTGTAGACTTGTATTATTAATGTCCATGTTTGGTTAATGAAATTGGATGTTATCAATTGTGTGTCATCATCACAGTTCTATCGCAATTGCCGATCAGCTGTTATTAGAAATGCATTAGATTGAGGGTAATAGTCTGTCAGATTAGGTTACAGATAAAAAATATATAAAACCCACTGACTGTTGTTGACAAGCATAGGCCTATTCAATTCATACCCATGTTATTGATATTCGATTCAGTGATTGAAATTATAACCCCATCCTCAGTAGCCTATTCCAGAAGGGAAACAGTTCCTACATTGAAATCACCTCCCTATGCATGTTGAATAAATTAGTCTGACAATTTGAATTTAGCAAGCTGCTAAATCGTTCATTTTACATATTGCCTAGGTTACTGTAGGCGATCTGAAATTAGATGTAGGCATATCATGTGCTGTAGTCTATCTGCATCGAGCTAACCAAACAATGACAAAGTTGAATTACAATCATAAACCCATATTTTAGTTAATAGGTCTAGCCTATTGAAATGATGAGTCAATCTCCCAAATAGACCATTTATAACGGATTTTAGTCTTAACATCTGGCACATAATGTCACAATTGCCTAACATTACAATTATTAATTGTTGAAGGAATTTAATTCCTCTGTTTGAATTCCCAATTAAAATGTAACACTCTGTCAATTCATAAGAATTTGTAAGAACCTTATTTTATAGGAATGGACAGAGCCCTGGTCTTAAAGTTAAGTAACAGACTTTATTCAAGAGAGTACTGAGTACACACACATTTTACCACAGGTTATAAACTGAAAATGACGTCAGCGTTTTCTAAATGTTCCGTCTCTTCTTGACACTGGTAGAAAGGCTCTATAGTTTCCTCAAGCCTTCCCTCCTCGCCTATAGCCAAGGTCAGTCAGTGTAGATAAGCATTCTAGTCAGTATGGAGATATAGTTCATTCATTTGTACCAAGGAACAGACAGTCATTGTTCTAAACTCTTGACCACATTCACACACACATTATCTTCAGTACTGGGATCAAGAAAGAAAACTCATACATATATAGTATTCTGATTAGTACATATACAGTAACACACTAGTATTCTGATTAGTCAGTCCTGATTGAAATGTATACATAATTAGTCATTATAGGTAAACATTCCCTTAACATTAATTCATCCGAGTGTTTCTAGCGTAGAGATTTCGAGATCCTCTGTCCAACTTTCATCCTCAAACTCTCCTGTTGGATGTATCTATAGTTATGCACATGGGTGGTTCAAACCCTGAATGCTGATTGGCTGACTGTGTGGCATATCAGACCATACTACAGGTATGACCAAATAATTGTTACCGTTCTAATTGCGTTTGTAACCCATTTATAATATCAATAAGGCACCTCTGGGGTTTGTTGTATATTGTCGATATACCACGGCTAATTGTTGTATCCAAGCACTCCACGGGTGTGTCGTGCTTAAAGAACAGCATTTAGCCGTGGTATATTCGCCATATAGCCTACCTCACCCTCTACGTCGTTACAAATTACGTTGATATTCTCTATTAATTTGCTCGATAATGTTACGCAAAAGTTTTTTTAGGGCTAAATGTGGCAACTTCCCTTGCTGCAGGAAAAAAACATGTTGGGCTAGTTGTGTGCTGTGTGCGGGTTTTGAATACCTGGCAACCGTGAAAAGTGGCGTTTATGTAGACGTAGATGGTGCATTTTATATTTGCCCATTTTGTGAAAAACATTTGCAATTCACTGACCTGTGAAAGGCAGCAATACGCAACAAAGCGTGTAGTCTGCCAGAAAACTACACGAAGAAGAACAAGAACAACCCGTGTAAAAACATTAACATCCGGTGGCATCATCTTCTCTGAGAACGTTTAGTTAGCTAGTTGTGCCTCGTATTTTAATTTAGTTCATTTCACACAGCGACAAAAATGCCAACACTGTGTTCAGCATACAACTGCAAAAATCGCGGTCCCAAAGCTGATGTAGGATTTTTTAGGTACGTTATACCGTCTTGCTCGAGAGACACGTTAACTTTATTAGCCGTGGTATATCGGCTATATACCACATACCCCAAAGGTGCCTTATTGATATTATAAACTGGTTACGAACGTAATTAAAACAGTAACAATTATTTGGTCATAACTGTGATGCCTACTACGGGGTACGGTAGATAGCTATGGTATTGTTAGCTAAAGTAAAAGATATAGCTAGCTAGTACAAATAACGTTAGTGTGCAGGAGAAAACCAATGACAAAAAAGCTTAATTAGCTTGATATGTTCTGTTGCGATATTGTTCTCTTATAAATCTACATACATCATTTATGGATTTACTATTCATCATTTGATACTTTTGTGATACCAATTTGCTGGTGTATAAATGTTTCTGGTAACAGTTTCCCAAAATGACCCTGAAAGACGCAAGCGATGGATTATTAATATGAAGTGGAAAGACTGGAATCCGCAACACCACCACCGTGTGTGCTCCATTCACTTTGAAGACAAGTACATTTGCCGGATGGACAAACGTCAACGTCTCACGCCAGACGCAGTCCCGACCATTTTTGACTTCCCAGAGAACTTTCAAAAGAAGAAGGTACACTGAAACAAAAATGTATCTAGCGAGATACATCCCAAAGTCAGAACTAACTACACAAATAATACGGTTTATGATAACTAGATGTACAATATTGTAAAGTGTGATTTAAATTAAATGTGTTCCTTCTACAGGCATCCATCCACCCACAGAGTAGAAGAGCCAGGGTAAGGTACTGGAAGAGGCGAATAAACTCCTTGGCTGTATTTGACATTGCATATTAGTGTCCATCTTGGTATTGCATTTGATGTAACTCAGCTATGTTTTCACTTGGTAAGTGAAGCATTGATATGTAAATGACTAGCCTACACACGGTATGCTTAAAGTACATGCATCCATGCAGTAATGGTGGTCATTATCTTTGTTTTTGTCATGCAGAGTGATGGGTTGCCAGAGAAGTATACTGCTGCCCGTGCTGTTACAGTGGCTGAACCGGTCACAACACCAAGCCCCACCATCACATCAGAGACGAGCAAGCTGGCTAAAGACAATACTAAGTAAATAACCTTGTGAAAGTTAAATTTGCTCTTTTTGGAATGCACAACGTCACTGTAGAGCAGAATGGGTTCTACCTGTGTTCTAGTTCTTGCTTTTTCAATTGTCAACTTATATTTTGACGGATCAGCGCTCCAGAAAAAGTTACCTCTTCAAGTTGGTATATCCATGTAGATGAAGAAATCCAAATGGCTGAATCCCTCCCAGGTTTCTTCCACAGTGATTACTGTCTACCACACGTGAGTGGCTCTAGGTGGTCTGATTGGACTGTTGCTTTGCCAGATATACAGGGATTATTTACTGGGTTTTGCATTATGTAGACATTTAATAACATTTTCCTCATATTGATCTTTGCAGAGTATTCGCTGGGATTCAAAGATGATGTTGCCCCGAAGGTAAGTTGTTTGCTCACTGGAATAACCTGTAGCTTATGCTATATACCAATAGCTTATGCTAAGAATTTGATAAACAATGCACTTTATTTTCAGGTGGCATGTGAGAACATGGAGTTCCAACTTCCACCCTCAAGCACATAATAGAGGTAATGAAGGATGTGTAAACATTCAGTCTCTAATACAGGGTTAGGGATGGAGCCTGCAAGTTGATCATTGATTCATTGGTCTGTATTTTTCTAATATGTCTCACTCTGGATCTAAAACCAATAAGAGTGTCATTAAAACAGTACTATACATTGTCTCCCATTCTTACCCAGATCACAGAGGCATGGGAGTGGCTGGGTATGGACATTAGAGGGCCACTGCTCCCTAACACCGAACGGACACCAGTACGTTCTGACCTTGACAGACTTCTACTCTAAATGGGTGGAGGCCTTCCCCCTGAGAGGTTGTAGCTCTACTGAGGTAGCGCAGCATGTCGCTGAAGTCATCTCTCACTTTGGCTTCCCTTTGGAATCCTTGTTCGACTAAAGAGGAAGTTTACCAGTAAGGTGAGGCAAAATATATTTTGTCACATACTTACTGTTGCACATACCTTGCAACAATCTTGAGGTTGGTTCATATATGCACTAGCGGTCAATAGGTCCAGAGTGAGTGGTTCATTAGACAATCGTACAGTGGGGCAAGTATTTAGTCAGCCACCAATTGTGCAAGTTCTCCCACTTAAAAAGATGAGAGGCCTGTAATTTTCATCATAGGTACACTTCAACTATGACAGACAAAATGAAAAAAATCCAGAAAATCACATTGTAGGATTTTTAATGAAATTATTTGCAAATTATGGTGGATAATAAGTATTTGGTCACCTACAAACAAGCAAGATTTCTGGCTCTCACATTCCTGTAACTTCTTCTTTAAGAGGCTCCTCTGTCCTCCACTCGTTACCTGTATTATGGCACCTGTTTGAACTTGTTATCAGTATAAAGACACATGTCCACAACCTCAAACAGTCAAACTCCACTATGGCCAAGACCAAAGGGCTGTCAAAGGACACAAGAAACAAAATTATAGACCTGCACCAGGCTGGGAAGACTGAATCTGCAATAGGTAAGCAGCTTGGTTTGAAGAAATCAACTGTGGGAGCAATTATTAGGAAATGGAAGACATACAAGACCACTGATAATTTCCCTTGATCTAGGGCTCCACGCAAGATCTCACCCTGTGGGGTCAAAATGATCACAAGAACGGTGAGCAAAAATCCCAGAACCACACGGGGGGACCTAGTGAATGACCTGCAGAGAGCTGGGACCAAAGTAACAAAGCCTACCATCAGTAACACACTATGACGCCAGGGACCCAAATCCTGCAGTGCCAGACGTGTCCCCCTGCTTAAGCCAGTACATGTCCAGGCCCGTCTGAAGTTTGCTAGAGAGCATTTGGATGATCCAGAAGAAGATTGGGAGAATGTCATATGGTCAGATGAAACCAAAATATAACTTTTTGGTAAAAACTCAACTCGTCGTGTTTGGAGGACAAAGAATGCTGAGTTGCATCCAAAGAACACCATACCTACTGTGAAGCATGGGGTGGAAACATCATGCTTTGGGGCTGTTTTTCTGCAAAGGGACCAGGACGACTGATCCGTGTAAAGGAAATAATGAATGGGGCCATGTATCGTGAGATTTTGAGTGAAAACCTCCTTCCATCAGCAAGGGCATTGAAGATGAAACGTGGCTGGGTCTTTCAGCATGACAATGATCCCAAACACACTGCCCGGGCAACGAAGGAGTGGCTTCATAAGAATAATTTCAAGGTCCTGAGTGGCCTAGCCAGTCTCCAGATCTCAACCCCATAGAAAATCTTTGGAGAGAGTTGAAAGTCTGTGTTGCCCAGCAAGAGCCCCAAAACATCACTGCTCTAGAGGAGATCTGCATCGAGGAATGGGCCAAAATACCAGCAACAGTGTGTGAAAACCTTGTGAAGACCTTTGACCTCTGTCATTGCCTCTGTCATTGCCAACAAAGTATTGAGAAACTTTTGTTATTGACCAAATACTTATTATCCACCATAATTTGCAAATAAATTCATAAAAAATCCTACAATGTGATTTTCTGGATTTTTTTTCTCATTTTGTCTGTCATAATAATCTTTTTAAGTGGGAGAACTTGCACAATTGGTGGCTGACTAAATACTTTTTTGCTCCACTGTATAAGGTGTTTTTACATTTAATCATGTTTTAGATCAACCTTGCCTTAAACAGTCATCTGAAGCTGAGGGGGTTTTCTCTCTTATACCGTCATCGGCAAGTTGGATCACTGGATCTGGCCACACAGACCCTGATCAGCAGGTTTGTGTTTTAGACTCATTCCTTTTATATGGTTTTTAATTTCATACTCAACTTTGACCATGGTGGCCTTCACCCCAACAGGATGGTGTCTGATCTTGTGAATGACCATCCATACAACTGGGATGTCTGCCTCCCTGCAAAGGTGTTCAGCCTGTGTTTCAAGGAGCACCCCAAGACCAAGCAGAGACCTTTCTCTCTGCTGTGCTGCAAAGGACCACAGCCGGTCAAAACCCCTAGGGATCTGTCTGTAAGTTTACTTTTTAGTTATAGCTGAACTCTTATCATAATGGATTGCATTTCAATTGAATGGATGTGTTTCTGCCTGTCCTTTTTATATTTCCTACAGTTCAGTCCTGCAGAGCTCAGAGAGAGTTCCTTTGCAATCCAGTCAAATCAAGAGGGTGGGCATGACACTGATCCGCAAAGTGAGCGCAATCCCTGTACAATACGACATATCACACACTGTGGTGATGGTTAAAGGGATACTTCAGGGTTTTGGGAACTTCCCCTGTGTCAGATACACTTCTGGATATCATTTGTATGTCTCCGTGTCCAGTATGAAGGAAGTTAGAGGCAGTTTTGTGAGCCAATGCTAACTAAGTAAAAAAACGGAAATTGTAATGCGATTAAAAACAATGAGTACAAGTAACGAATCAATGTGCAGGGGTACAAGGTAGTTGAGGTAATACAATATGTATTATTCAGGTAAACACTCTTGGTAAATAGTATGGTCTTCAGCTTATCGTGAGGCATAACTCGGGCGAGCAGAACCTTGAGACTTACTTAATATTAGAGATTGCGCACCAGCTGTTCACTTTCCTAAAGAGGTTTGAGAATAACTTTGTCAACATATCTATTGTTCAAGTGAATATTTAGTGTGTTAACTGTTCTAAATTGTAATTGTCTTGTGTTATGTTACTAACATAATTGTAATTTGTTGATCATATTGTGTTTATCTGTTATTACAGACATGGTTGGCATTGAATCTGGAAAGGAAACCACTGGAAAGAGCACTATTACCAGGGTCTCCTTTTTAAGGAGCAACACTGAGAGTAACACCACTGACGGTAACACATATGGTGATGGTAACACATATGGTGAACGGTCTCACGGACGGTGACCCCGGTCTCACGGACGGTGACCCAGACAGTAAGGACGGTCACCCGACGCTAAGACGGTAACGGACGCTGACCCCGACGGTCTCACGGACGCTGACCCCGAGGGTAACCGCTGACGGTAGCACGGAGTAGCACGGACGGTAACCCCGACGGTAGCACGGACGTAACCCCGACGGTAGCACGGACGGTAACCCCGACGGTAGCACGGACGACCCCGGGTACGGACCCCGACGGTAGCACGGACGGGTAACACCGTAACACCAACAGTGAGCGGTCCTCTGAAGAACATCATGCCATGGAAAACTGAATAATTGATTGATGAGCGCTCTATCGGGGTGTAGTTTTTATTTTATAATTTTGTTTAGAAACACTTGTCTTTTATGGTTGTTTGGCTGGTGTACTGGGTCATGATTGTTACACAGGTGGATGATATGAGTTTATGAACCAACTGGATCAATTCAATATCAGTCAAAACATCATGCATAGCAGCATAGATGATGGAATAGTGAGACGCTTATCCTAAAAGCAATTAATTTTTCACCCTTCCAGTAAATGAATCCAAACATGCGTTATTGTAGTACATTATTGTAGTATAGACATTTTCACCTTACATTATTGTAGCATATACTGTAGATATTTTCACCTTACTTGATCTTGGAAAAATTCACTTGAATGCTCCTCCAACTGTTAATTAGTAGTAGGAAATGTATCTATCATCCCTGAACTCTGACTTCTCCCACATGCTGACCTCTGACGTCACTTACTAAGGAAATGACTTCCATTAACAGCATTTGTCAGTTAAATTCAACAAAACATTATTTATAAAAAGCAATCTTGTTATTGTTTTTGTACACTTATTTGTTTACAATCATGGTAGCTGTACATTGTTTATGGTTGACGCAGTTTGTTGGCCATTGGCCAATCGGCGAGTTCAAAGCTTGTGAATGTATCGAACTGGTATTTACGACATCCCAACTGGTAAATACTACCTTCCCCAATTGGTTATGAACGCAGGATTATTAAATGAATGTTTTTTTTATGCCTTGAATAGACTGAACAATTTGTTTATACAAAGATACATTATGAAGCATGCATTTATTATGGGTCCCTTCATTGTAGAGCATGCCGGTGTTGGACAAATGTACAATTATGAAATATTCTCAAAACAAAGCTTGAGTTTTCACTTCACTGCACAGGCAGTGGATAGCTGGGGGTGCAATTCAGTCCACCGATTCTGTTGCAAAACGTTTTTTAAACGAAACAGAATTGACCTCCATTTTCCAATAGAATTTACCTGAATATGACCAATAGACTCTTGTTTTGGTTCTTAAATAGTAAACATCTCGCCAACGTGTAGTTCTAAAACCCGGTAATGAGTTAACTCTAGTTGGGGAAATAATAGGGGTTTGGAATAACTGCCTAAAATAAGGTCTGAGGAGGTGTTATATATTTTGTAATATGAGATATCAGTCAGTTAACATGACCTTGATTATGAAGCGTTGTGCTTTATTTTTCAGAAATTCACAGAAAGTGACGAAAACTGAAGATTATCTCATAACAAAACGTTAGATTTCCAAAACCACAGACCTTATTATCGGCGTTTATTCAAAACCGCCATCAATTCCCCATAGGCTTTGGCTAACGAACCATGGCGGAGTTTGCAAAGATAACCATCTTCTCCCTTCTGCCTGTGGAGTGAGTTAATGCCTACAGAAATACGCCATTACCAGTTCTCTGAATACCTCCGCTGTGGTATGGGTATGATCAGAGATATTAGAGAAAGGAGATAGGAATCCTATTTTGCAAATGAGTGAGGCACGTATAAAGACCCACCCAGCAGACTGTAGACCAATCGCGTTGACGTTGTCTTGCTTCGTAGCGCTGTTGCTAAAACAATCATCACGAAATCCCATCCCAAAGTCAGGGTATGAGTAGAGAAACGTGCCTTTTTTTCCCTCCAAAGAACGTGGTGTCACGATTCCAAAGGTATACATTACAGATGGCAAGTTAATTATCGCACATATCGGAAAATATTTGTAATGTTGTACTTCTTGTTAACAAAATGCAAGCTAATGTTGAGTTTTTAGTTACGACCAATTGACTCCCATTCACTCCTTGAAGGAGAGCTCTCCTTGTCCAAGAATCGCCCAGAAGGCACCGCTGTCCATTGACGTAGCATGGGCAACGTACACAATGGTCGGTAATATGATTTCAATGGAGTTTCCTAGCTCATAAAAGTATCTCTGGTGTTATACACCACTGTTGGATGAGAGCGTTTTGTGATTCTCGCAGTGCAGCGTGGGATAGCGGAGGCGCAACCGACCGAGAGAAATGGTGAGTGAGGAAGAGATAAATAATCTATTTTAAAACTGTGACTTGACATTCTTATGGCGTTTTGCTACTATGGTGAAGTAAATGTTGACATGTAGAAACCGTCAATTCCCTCCATTAAGACATATGGTGGGAAACGCTTGATATGGACTCCTTTTGTTTCGCAGCATATTAAGCTAACGGTAACTAGCAAGTCCACAGTAATTGTAAAACTGCAATCAGCGTTTTGTTTTAGTCTAACTTGACGAGCTAATTCTAGCTAAACGTTCACTGTCTGACTTGTTAAAAGGAAAGGAAACTAGGTAACTTATCCTAGATCTGTCTCATTTAGCTAGGTATCTAGCCCTGGTGACACTCGAACATACTTTCCATGTCCACAGAAACTAGGTTACGTTAGCTAGCTAGGTAACGTTAGCTACTGCCCAGATGGCTTGCTATTCGTTTGGTGTCAAGCGTATATTACCACACGTCAGTGAAGCATTGAGTGAATGGGCTAGCTAACGTTGGCTGGCATCTACTGTTAGCTAACTGAACAAGTAATGCAATATTACCTCGTTTTTTTCTGATTAGTTTGCTGCACAAACATTCCATTTGTTATTTAATTAGTTAGCAAGCTAACGTTATACATTTGCCAGCTTGGTAACTAAAGTCATTTGGACGTTGTGCATCGTTATGTAGCTAGCTAACAGTTAACGTTAGCTAGCTACTAGTTTTGGAAGACAATGTTAACCAGTCAATGTTAATCAACTAGCTATTAAGTAACTGGTGGTAAGTTGAGGTAAAATGTGCTCGTCGTCAACCGTCATTTTGTCAACAAACAAATGTAGCATTTTCCTCTTCAAGTTAAGCCTGGTCTTTTCAAACATGGGTGGAACTGGGATTTACAGTTGGTGGTGCGGTCTATACCAATTTACTTTGCCTGATCCCCCAACCTTAAATGATGAAACCCTGTTTCTCCCAAATATTGAAACTCGTAATTTAACTGTACTTTACCCACTATCCTCCAGCCCTACATGTTGTCGGCATTATTGGGTCCGGCCCAGACTTGAGGCCTTTAATTAGAAAGATGGCTCTCTAGCACTTCGAACGATGAACGAGCACATGCGGGGCTGTCACCCGGCTGAAGCCTATGGTGGCAGATTTGGCTGCTGTTTGCTCAGTTTTCCCCTCTACTGAGATGTTTTAACATCAAACAGGTGCATTGGTTCAAGAAAGGCTTCCGCATATACAAATCATAGGCAATTGACTACTAGACAGTGAATGAAATGTCAAAGGCTGCAGCACGTTTCACAGTCCTATTCCAGTGTTTATTGTTCACTGGTCTGTTAGTTAGCTAGCAAACAGAAACTGCGTCGTGGTCCCTGGTACTAAAAGTTTGGGAAACTATTTTTTTATTATGTCTTATCTCCCTAACTTGCTGTTGTCATAGGATGTGTTTCTGATGATCAGGCGTCACAAGACGACCATCTTCACTGATGCCAAAGAGTCCACTACGGTCTACGAACTGAAGCGCATAGTGGAGGGTATCCTAAAGAGGGCCCCGGAGGAACAGAGGCTGTACAAGGTATATACAGTGCATATCCCTTGTGGAGGACAATTACAAAATGGGGGAGTAAGGTATGGCCAGGCCAATGAAAGTAATTTGTTATATTTGTGTATATATAAAATAGTTTTTTCTTCTGATGTAGGAACTCCCCAAGTCTAAGAGGAAATTGATTTTATTAAACCCAAACAGTCCCCCAAAGTCTATTCTTCTCTTTCTTTCTCCTGCCCTCATTTGTGGTATGTGTGTGCATATTGACTAAATGGTGGTGTTACATATCTACCCTCTGCTCTAACATCTCTCTTGTATCAGGATGACATGTTGCTGGAGGATAGTAAGACTCTTGGAGACTGTGGCTTCACAAATCAGACAGCCAGACCTCAGGCCCCAGGGACTGTTGGATTAGCTTTCCGTCTCGGTGGTGAGTGTTAATTTTTCTGTTACGTAGTATCTGTCCCATGTTTCAAACCATTTACTCTGTTTTATGATGTTGAGCTGCAAGATATGTCAGAATGGCTGTGAAATAGTTTGATAGTTTAACAGAAACAAATTGCAACTTCCTTTCACCCTAAGTTTATCCTCTAATAATGCCTCTTGCTTCCTGTTTCCCCTTGATACTCTTTACTCTCTCCTTATCAAACAAATCTCTCCCTCTCTTTCAGATGATGCATTTGAGCAGCTGAGGGTTGAGCCCTTCTCTAGCCCCCAGAGCTTCCTGACGTCATGAAGCCTCAGGACTCTGGCAGCACAGCCAATGAGCAGGCTGTGCAGTGAAGGAAGGAAGGAAGGAAGCGGGGGGGTGCTTTGGATTAGGTAGGCTGGCTTTACGGACTGCTTTAGGGTAACATGCGAGTGTACCTGTGAGATCTTTAACTTTGCAGGAAGAACATGAATTCCCACTCACACAGGAGTATTTTCATGTTATTCCTGAACTAGGCTCACGCATGTTTAGATTCACTCACAAGATCCCTCAACAAACATTTCTAATTTGTCAGGCCACTGTCAGTAAGGGGTTGGGAAAAATTGAAAATGATTCATACCTCATTTAATTCATACTAGTCTTTTGGGGTGGGTGTAGCCTGTCTTTTGACTATGTGGATTTGCGAATGGAGTGGCTATTACATTTTTAGAATGCCCTCTTGCTGATTGCATTGTTTTTCATTCTTCAATATTAATATTACAATTTAGCGTTTTTTAAATTACTCCTTGGGGTGTTAGTATGTGGTGCAACAAAGGGTTTGTGTTATTAGCTTATCTAGATAACATACGCATGAATGGATCTGAAATAAACACACAAACATGTTGATGCCATGACATAAAATGTATAGCAGAACACATGTACTTGCGCGCACACACACACACAGAGAATGGTGTGAAGATTTACAATCATCAGTTTTTATTTCGGTGTGACGGTATTAAGCTTTCCCCACTCTGGTTTTTGTTTGCTTGTTTCTTTACTTTTGAACCTTTGCACTGGAGTTCCTGGGTAATTTTGTTTCTTCTCGAGTCTCTATACAAAACTGTACCAATTTGACCCCTATCCCCCAAATTACACCGGGGGGGGGGGGTCTGAAGTGTAAATGGAAACCTTCAGTGGAAATAGACAGGAATCACTAATCTTTTCTGATAAACAAGCAAGAAGGTACAAATCACTGGTGTTGAATTGAAATAGGTGTAAACTGTCTCTTAGATTCAACAACCTGACTTTGGGGTGGTTGTCATGACGCTTTTTTTAAGATATGATGGCAATGGTTCACCAACAAGCTCTTTTAAAAACAGGACTATGAAACAAGCAACACATGTAATTGTCTTGAGTTGACATTAAAAAAAAAAAATCTTTGTCACCTGTGTGGTATATTGTTAATGGACTCTGAAATGCTTTTGTGCCATTCACTTTACTTGGTATTTGTCATTCATATGGTGAAATAAAATCAGTTCAGTGAAATTGCCAAGCTTGTATGATAGTGTAGTACTACAACCAGAAAGAGGTGAACACTTAATCTATTAAACTAGCTACAGCAGGAGAAGAATGTGTTTGTAGCAGGCTGGATGAGAGTTACTCAAATATGTAGCTAGCTCATTTATTTGGATAAAGGGTCAGGTAGGTAACTTTATTAATCTAAACAATTGAGGATGAAGTGGTTTTGCGAGTTAGCTGTAACAATAATAGCATTAGTGACCTTAATATTTGTTAATAAATTACCTTGGTAGAATGTTTAAATGGCTCGCTAGCCTGTACTTTGTAATTTAGTGTGTTGGCTGAACAAGCATGGCCTTTTGCATCAACTATATTTAAATGAATTAACTAAACATCAGTAAATACGCTATTTAGCATATTTTCGGTGGTCCACTCATCTTTCGTGATAAAGGAACAAATGACGGTCTCAGAGTCAACAATCTGTGGTTGTCATTCTCTTAAAATATGATGGAAATGGTTCGCCAACATGCTCTTTAAAAACAGGACAACCACAAAGTCCTTTTGTTGACGTACAAACAATACATTTGGTCAGGCCTTGTGTGATATATTGTTATTGCTTTCGTTAATGCACACTATTCTGTGAAATGCTTTTGTGCCATTCACTCTGTCATTCATATGGTGAAATAAAATCTGTTCAGCAGTAAAATTAGGAAATGTTCAGGATTTTATTATAGTGTATTATACTACCGCCAAAAGAGTGTGATGTCCTGCACTTGTTTACTGTATTACGTGAGCTACAGCAGAATATATTTCCCAGCGCCTGTAGGGATGGGCATTGGCAGTTGAGTCTGAAAAAAGTTTATTTTAATTATTTCTGCTGATACAGCCAAAACAGTAGGTGGCAGCATGCACCTATAGCATTTTTCTTCGTACCCAGTGGTGTCAAGTACTTAAGTAAAAATAATTGAAAGTGCTTAAGTAGTTTTTGGGGCGGTATCTGTCCTTTACTATTTATATTTTTGGCAACTTTTACTTTGCTACATTCCTAAATCAAAATAATGTACTTTTTACTCCATACATTTTCCCTGACACCCAAAAGTACTCTACATTTTGATGGGAAAATGGTCCAATTCACACACTTATCAAGGAACATCCCTGGTCATTCCTACTGTCTCTGATCTGGCAGACTCACTAAACACAAATGATTCGTTTGTAAATTGTGTGTTGGAGTGTGCCCCTGACTATCTGCCAATAAAAATCGTGTCATCTGGTTTTGTTAATATCAGTAAGTTTAAATAATTGATACTTGTAATTATGATACTTAAGTACATTTTAGCAATTCCATTTACTTTTGATACTTTAGTATTTTACTGGGTCATTTTCTATTAAGATATCTTTACTTTTACTTAAGTATGACAATTTAGTACTTTTCCACCACCTTAATAGTTCGTGCTGCAATAATATCGAAGACGACCCGTACAGTAGATGGCGGCAATACACCAATAGGTGTAGTCTGCCATAAAACTTTAAAGAAGAAGATTATATTTTTGTTTTTAGCAGGATGGATGAGAGCTAGCTAGCTAGCTAGACAGAACAGATATTTAGCTATCTAATTTATTTCCAACTCAGCTGTCGGGTATCTAACTAGCAATCTACACAATAACTGAGGACATAGCGGATTAGGAAGCTAGTTAGATATAACGTAATTTACTAAATTAGCTTGTTTAGTTACCAGTATCTGTGATAAGTTACACTGTATTATACATTTTTAGATCGCTAGCTAGCCTGTAATTTAGTGTGTTGGCAGACCAAGTTCTGAACAATCATGGCATTATCCATAAACTATTTAAAGGAGTGAATCAGCAAAACAAAATATTAAATACGGTATTCAGGATAACGTTACCGTTTCGGTGGTCCTCTATCAAACTTTTTCCACTGCGCTCAGCACCACGCACACGCATGGATAATAATTATGTTGAGTCGGCTGGTCGAGCTGTACTCGAAATGATGCAGCGTGAATGGGAGCCTCTTTCTCAAGACGAACTGGAGCAACGATTGACCGAACAGTGGAAGAAATTCTGGAAGCTGACCTTCTAGCAAAGGTTCAGGACCAGCCTGGACCAATCTACCTACAACTGTCTCAGCTGGTGGAAGAACCTCAACAGAAACACCAAATTCGGTCAACAACAGAATTTACAACACTTTCTCATGTAGAAGAGGAGTCTGAATCTCAACCGTTAACTGATGTTGAGGAAAACGCTGCAGTTCAGGTAGCCTTCAGTAGGCTACTTTTCTTCATTGTTGTGGCTTGATCTATTTTTCCATCCCCACACTAATGCAGATTTGAGATGACACCATTTGGTTCATTTGCATGCACAGATCTGATTTATGTTTCTTTTCATCTCTCAGTACATTACAGATCTCCTCCAGAATTCAAACTCAAGATACAATCAGAGCCGTATGGCAGGACGTGCCCGCTTATCCCTGTCCCTCACCCTCCTCTCCAGGCGCCTCAGCTATCGCTCTGTGTCTACCAGTTTCCAACTGGAAAAAGGAAACATTCATAGGATCTTCTTTTCCTTTTGTGAGCGTGTGAACACACTTGAGGACCAACAAATTAGATGGCCGACTGGTATGTTGACTGCTGTTCAATGTGGATCAATTCAATGTGTTATACAAATGTTTTCAGCAGGGACCCCATTTTATCCGGCAGTATTTCTGGGGACCCCATTACCTCCCCAATCATTTCTTGCCACCCCAAATCAGATGACACAACCTTAAAATCAGTCAATTTTGATTTTTACATCAACAAATAACCTTCAATTAATTGCATTAACTTCAAAATGAAAAGGCATCAATACATTTACTCAAGAAATGTTTTCCAATTATCTTTCACAAAAACGTTTGTATATTGTCCCATACATTATTATTATTATTTTTTTGGGGGCAACCTCACTGCAGAATATCACTGAATTACAATATCCTGACAAACACCTGTGTTTGTTTCTGGTCCTCTCTCCTCCAGGCATTGAGGCTGTTGAAAACCTCTCCCCCTCTCCAGCCTGCTGGGAAAGCCAAGGGCTTAGAAGAGAAGGGCGTCCCCAGGGTCTTGGGAGTCTTGGGGCACACCCGCATCCCCATCCGCCTGCCCATTGGCAAACAGGATGTGGAGAGCATGGTGCCAGAGGTAAAGAGGATGAAGAAGGAGGCCCATCCCGACTCCTGGCTGAACCTGGAGCTGGTGTGTAACCATACAGGCAGGTTGATACACTGCAGAATCAGCAAGGGTTCAGACCTGGATAGAGCCAGTGCTCTGAGGGACAAACTCAAACAGCTCCCTGAGATGATGCCCCTGGGGACCTGCCTAGTGGCTCGAGTTGGATATCCAGCCTCTGCCCAGATATTGACCCCGTATGTAGTGGGTCGTGGCCCCAGGGGAAATCTTTACAACAGGTCCCTGGAAGCCCATTTTTACCTCCTGGACCAGGCTGTGGCTGACCTGAAAGCCAGGTTTGAAAGGCTCAGGTATTTGGACATGGGGAACTATGAAAGAGCCAAAGCAGTTGTGCTTACTGCTTGCATACTCCACAATGTATTTCTGGACATGGGGAAAGTGGTCAACGGACAGGTTGAGAGGGAGGCAGGGACACAGGAGGGAGAGGGGGAGTGTGATGAGGAGGGTGTGAGGAGAAGGGAAGCCATCGCAGATTTGCTGTACAAAGAGTTGGATTCTGGAAGTACATAAAGTGATTTATAATTGTGTTTGTATTGAGATAATAAAATATACAATATAAATGCTGTTAAAAGGAAGAGTATCACAGCAATATCTTGTATTTTATACATATGTAGGATTATTTGTATCCTATGGCAGATCTATGTACAATATGCCCCTGTGTAGCCTTCTTCTCATTCACAGGTATTACAGGGAATTCCTGCAGTGAACTCCTTTGTCAAATGGTGTTATTATAGCATAATAAAAACGTATACAATGACAAATCATAACAACACAAAGTAGCTGAATGGTTGAACGCTTAAGAAACATTTGCATGATGTCTTTCATTCTATGCACAAGCTTCTATATATTACACAAAATCCAAAAGTTTTTAGTTCCATGAGAACTCCTCTGCTCGGGTGTGCTGTACTGCTACTCTGGCAGCTGGAAACTGTTGTTTTGACTGTGAGACAAACTGGAGATTGCACGGGCTAGATTATTGATGGCCTCTATCTTCCTCTCCTCCAGGGCCTTCTGCTGGGCCCACATGTTCATCTTCCTCTCCTGCAGCTCCATGTACAGCTGCAGGACATCCTGGGGGCCTGGAAGCAAAGGGGGCAGCTGTCAGGGAGGGTGTAGGAAGGATGGGGGTAAACCGCTTGCTGGCAATAGCCTTGCCCAGCTTGGTCCCGTTGAGTTTGGACCTGCGCTGTGCCTCGATCTCCTCCCGACTCTTCCCCAGGACCTCATGCATGGCCTTGAAGAACTCCCAGTGGACACTCTGGGCCCCCAGTCTCTTGGACCTCTCAGCATTTTTCCTGTATGTGGCCAACATGTTACGCCACTTCAGATCACACTCATATGCCTTGACTGTGACATCTTTGCTCCCAGCTGCTCTTAGCTTGGCAGTCACTCTCTCAGCCACTGTCTCCCACAGTTTCTTTTTCTTGCACACTGGCTGGTCAAAGTCCTGGTCCATTTCGAGGCGGGTTTGGACAAGTTCCCATGTGGCTTGTAAAGTCCATACAAACTCTGGAGAAGGGAAGTTGATAAATGTGTATATATAAAAACAATGAGATACAAATAAATTTGTTAAATGTTGTTTATTAATTTGTCAGGTGTTTTCCTCGTAGCCCGTGTGTTTACAGAAACGTGCCCTACTGAGAAACTTTGAGAGCCGATTCAAATTATTCTGATAAATATCTGTGATAAACCACAAACTCATCGAGCTCCTCGCAAATAACGATGAATGCAATCTGCTGACAAGTTGCACTGACCTGCTTTCGATTTATCTGTTGCCAAACTGGACGCCGTTGGAGTTTCATCTACTTCAATACTCTCTGTTACAACCGTCTCAATAATATCCATTGTGTTACTCAGTGACAATAAAATGTGTTTGAAGTAGGATATGACAAGCAATTCAAACCAATAATTTAACAACTCTGCTATGGCATGCGATTATCTTTTCCCCCGCATCAACTAAAACGATGAATATAACAACAACCCCATACTTGTTTCCAGCACCTCCCAGTGAGCGTAGCCATTGCATCGTAGAGCAATATGGAAAATGTAGTTTTTATAGTTCTAACGAAACAATATTTATTTAGCTTACTTAACAACAATCACCGGCTGCTATAGATATGGCTTGAAACCAGGAGTTATTTATACACGTTTTGGGAAATGTTATTTTTCATAGAGAAATATTACTTAATTCTGATAGTTGTAAAACAGCTGAGACTACAAGGCCCATGATTAAATAGAACGACCCACCCCTTCACACATCCCTCCCCCCTTTTCGTGGCGCCTCCTGTTTATCGTCCAGCTAAAAGATGGCGTTAGCGGCTAGCTAAAACGATTATTCTTCGTTTGATTGAATTAATTATGTCGGTGGGAATAATTAGTCATTGCAAATACTTTATTACTCTTGAGATGGGACTTAAAAACAAAGATTACAGCACTTGTGTTCGCACAATAACGCACTGTGATTGTTTGTTGGGCCTTCTCGCATACAGAGGCCTGTCTTTGTTGGGAGTGGACGAGAGGTTTACAAACTTCAACTCCCAGCAGCATTGCTAAGAAGTGGGGTCAAAGGGTAATTTCTTCCACTTGTCATGCCGGTATTGATAGCATTTTTGTTATTTTCCAGATTTTTTTGACAAACTTTGGAAATGGATTAAGATGAAAATACACAAGAGGAGATAATTTGTTAACCATGTTTAATACTGTATAACTGTGATGTAGCCTAAGAAAATTGAAAAGTCAAATGCACAAAAATAATGATCCACATTTCTGCCCCTCAGTCCCCCTGTCATCATCCATGTCATCACTTTCTGTCTGAAGTGACTTGTTAGTGAGGATAAGCAGAAGAGCAGGTGGGTTGGAGACAATTAGTCGCATCATGGCGTCAAAGCCAGTGCCAGGGATCCAGAAACATGGGACATGGGCAAGCAACCCCAGAGAAGTGTCCTCAGCCTCCCAGAGACCTCTCTGACCTGGTGCCTGTCACAGCTCTCTAAACCTGAGAGAGCAGCAGCCGAGGACCACAAGCCAGGCACTGCAGGGCCGGACACCAGTGGACACAGACAGCTGGACAAGAGGGTCAAAGCTGGGCAGTGGCGAGCACTGGTGGCCATCCGCACACAGCACATTAAAGGAGGAAGCAGTGGGATAGCTCGATTCCGAGGCCAGGGTGGACTGCGCACTCTCCTGGACCTGCTAAAGCACCCTGAGTGTTCCAGGAAGACTCTGGACCTGGCTCTCAGCATCCTGGCTAACTGCTGCACTGAGAGACAGACACGAGTTGAGGTGAGACAGAAGGGTGTAGGACAAATCAGGGCTGCTACACATTTCCATTGATTGAATATGAATGTTTAGTATGAAAAGTTGGACAGTGGTGACTTACATTATGATATTTAATGTTTTTCTCCCTCTAAAGGTTAGGAGGCTTGATGGAATATCTATTGTGGGCAAGTGACTATCACAATAAGTTTAAATCATTCATTTCACATGATGGTGAGAATTTCAGAAATATAAGTTTGCTCTTCCTCTCTTAGTGGGTATTTTGAAGAAGAATGTAGCCATGGAGACGATCCAGAACAGAGCAGCCCGGGCCTTGGGGAACTTGGCCATGGACCCAGAGAGTTCCACACTTATCCACTCTGCCGGTAAGTTTAAAAAAAAAATGTAATAATGATTTTGGCTGCCTGTGTCTGTCTGTACATCACTTTCTGATTAGTATTTTTGTTTTGTAGTACAGTACCAGTCAAAAGTTTGGAAACAGGGTTTCTCTTTATTTGTACTACTATCTACATTGTAGAATAAGAGGAAGACATCAAACTATGTAATACGGCATGTGGAATCACGGAGTTACCATAAAAGTGTTAAACAAATCAAAATATATTTTTATTCTTCAAAGTAGCTGCCTTAATGACAGTTTTGCACACTCTTGGCATTCTCTCAACCAGCTTCACCTGTCCTGTTCATAAACAAAGGATTGTCCCACTAAGCTCAAACCAGATGGGATGGTGTTTTGCTGCAGAATGCTGTGGTAGCCATGGTGGTTAAGTGCGCCTTGAATTCTAAATAAATCACTGACCGTGTTACCAGCAAAGCACCCCCCACACCATCACATGTTGGCGAAGTAATTACAATATAGCAATTAAACACTGGAATGGTAGATGTGCAGAAGATGAATGTGCAAGTAGAGATAATGGGGTGCAAAGGAGCAAGCTAAATATTTACTGTATGGGGATGAGGGAGGCAGATAGATGGGCAATGTACAGGTGCAGTGAGCTGCTCTGACAGCTGGTGCTTAAAGCTAGTGAGGGAGATGTGAGTCTCCAGCTTCAGAGATTTTTGCAGTTCGTTCCGTCATTGGCAGCAAAGAACTGGAAGGAAAGACAACCAAAGGAGGAATTTGCTTTGGGAGTGACCAGTGAGATATACCTGCGGGAGCGCATGCTACGAGTGGGTGCTGCTATGGTAACCAGTGAGCTGAGATTTACCAGCGGGGCTTTACCTAGCAGAAACTTGTAGATAACCTGTAGCCAGTGGGTTTGGCGACGAGTATGAAACGAGTGCCAACAGGGCGTACAGGTCGCAATGGTGGGTAGTGTATGGGGCTTTGGTGACTAAACGGATGACACTGTGATAGACTGCATCCAGTTTGTCGAGTAGAGTTTTGGAGGCTATTTTATAGATGACATCACCGAAGTCGAGGATCGGTAGGATGGTCAGTTTTACGAGGGTATGTTTGGCAGCATGAGTGAAGGATGCTTTGTTGCGATATAGGAAGCCAATTCTAGATTTAATTTTGGATTGAGATGCTTAATGTGAGTCTGGAAGGAGAGTTTACAGGCTAACCAGACACCTAGGTATTTGTAGTTGTCCACGTATTCTAAGTCAGAGCCGTTCAGAGTAGTGATGATGCTGGACGGGCTAGCAGGTGCGGGCAGTGACCGGTTGAATAGCATACATTTAGTTTCCCCTGCGTTTTAAGAGCAGTTGGAGGCCACGGAAGGAGAGTTGTATGGCATTGAAGCTCGTCTGGGGGTTAGTGTCTGGTGTCCAAAGAGGGGTCAGAAGTATACAGAATGGTGTCCTCTGCGTAGAGGTGTACCAGAGAATCACCAGCACCAAGAGCAGCATCAGTGATGTATACAGAGAAGAGAGTCGACCCGAGGATTGAACCCTGTGGCACCCCCATAGAGACAGCCAGAGGTCCGGACAACAGGCCCTCCGATTTGACACACTGAACTCCGTCTGAGAAGTAGTTGGTAAACCAGGCGAGGCAATCATTTGAGAAACCAAGGCTGTCGAGTCTGTCAATAAGAATGTTGTGTTTGACAGAGTCGAAAGCCTTGGCCAGGTCGATGAATACGGCTGCACAGTAATGTCTCTTATCGATGGCGGTTATGATGACGTTTAGAACCTTGAGCGTGGCTGAGGTGCACCCATGACCAGCTCTGAAACCAGGTTGCATAGCGGAGAAGGTACGGTGGGATTTGAAATGGTCGGTAATCTGTTTGGCTTTTGAAGACCTTTTTGAAGTGCATTGCTCGTGTTTCTTTGCCCAAGTCTCATCTTAGTGGCCCTTTAGTAGTGGTTTCTTTGCAGCAATTTGATCATGAAGGCCTGATTTCATGCAGTCTCTGAACAGTTAATGTTGAGATGTCTTACTTGTACTCTGAAGCACTTATTTGGGCTGCAATTTCTGAGGATGGTGACTCTTAACCTCTCTGGGATATGTGGGATGCTAGCGTCCCACCTGGCCAAAAGCCAGGCAAAATGCAGAGCGCCAAATTCAAATAAATTACTATAAAAATCAAACTTTCATTAAATCACACATGCAAGATAGCAAATTAAAGCTACACTTGTGAATCCAGCCAACATGTCAGATTTCAAAAAGGCTTTTCGGCGAAAGCAAAACGATGCTATTATCTGAGGATAGCACTTCCGTAAACAAAGAGAGAGAAGCATATTTCAATCCTGCAGGCACGACACAAAACGCATAAATAAAAATATAATTCATGCCTTACCTTGGACAAGCTTCTTTTGTTGGCACTCCAATATGTCCCATAAACATCACAAATGGTCCTTTTGTTCGATTAATTCCGTCAATATATATACAAAATGTCCATTTATTTGGCGCGTTTGATCCAGAAAACACCGGTTCCAACTTGCGCAACGTGACGACAAAATATCTCAAAAGTTACCTGTAAACTTTGCCAAAACTTTTAAACTACTTTTGTAATACAACTTCGGGTATTTTTTAAAGTAAATAATCGATAAAATTGAAGACGGGATGATCTGTGTTCAATACAGGAGGAAAACAAACTGTAGCTAGCTTTCTGGTCATGCACCTCTATCGTAACAGTACACTTCAAGTGACCCTCGTTCAAGATGGCTGTACTTCTTCATTACAAAGGAAAAACCTCAACCAATTTCTAAAGACTGTTGACATCCAGTGGAAGCGCTAGGAACTGCAAGAAGGTCCCTTAGAAATCTGGAGTCCCAGAGTCTATCCAAATCTACTAATAATATGCATATCTTATCTTCAGGGGATGAGTAGCAGGCAGTTGAATTTGGGCATTCATTTCATCCGGATGTGAAAATACTGCCCCTGTCACCAAGAAGTTAATGAACTTATTCTCTGCAGCAGAGGTAACTCTGGATCTTCCTTTCCTGTGGTGGTCCTCATGAGAGCCAGTTTCATCATAGCGCTTGATGGTTTTTGTGACTGCACTTGAGAAAATTTCAAGAACTTTAAAGGTATCTGGATTGACTGACCTTCATGTCTTAAAGTTCTATTAGACCATGGTGCTTGCCTACGGAGCTGTGAGGGGAACGGCACCTCAGTACCTCCAGGCTCTGATCAGGCCCTACACCCAAACAAGGGCACTCGTTCATCCACCTCTGGCCTGCTCGCCTCCCTACCACTGCTCTTTGCTTATTTGAGCTGTTCTTGCCATAATATGGACTTGTTTTTTTTTACCAAATAGGGGTATCTTCTGCATACACCACTACTTTGTCACAACACAACTGATTGGCTCAAACGCATTAAGAAGGAAAGAAATTCCACAAATAAACTTTAACAACTCACATCTGTTAATTGAAATGCCTTCCAGGTGACTACCTCATGAAGCTGGTTGAGAGAATGCCTTGACAGCTTTGCACACACTTGGCAAAGGGTGGCTATTTTGAAGAATCTCAAATATAAAATATATTTTGATTTGTTTAACACTTTTATGGTTACTACATGATTCCATATGTGTTCTTTCATAGTTTTGATGTCTTTACTATTATTCTACAATGTCGAAAATACTAAAAATAAAGAAAAACCCTTGAATGAGTAGGTGTGTCCAAACCTTTGACTGGTACTGTATAAGTTGAACATTAGATTTTTGTCCCTGAAAAATAATTGCTTTTCTGTTTTCGGCACAGGTGGTGTTCCACTCCTGCTCCTCTGCGTCTCTCTTGCATCTGTCCCATCCCCTCCCTCTGATGACCCACTGGTAGCCCCTTCCTCTAAACTAGAGTGTGCTCAGTCGGCTGCCCGTGCCCTCCTCTACCTTGCAGACACCCCCTCAAACCGCCTTTTACTGCTCACCCAGGGTACTCTGACTGCTCTCGCCCCGCTCATTGCTCCAGAGTACCCTCTGGGGCTGAGGAGAGCAGCACTCCGGACCCTCCATGAGCTCACCAGGAGCTGTGGTGTAGAGTGTGCTAGAGAGGTGTCCCGATCTGGGGTTCTAGCTCAGCTAGGTGTCATGGCTTCGGGAGAGGCCGCTAAACCTTTTGAGGAGCTTGCGTTGAAAACCCTGGCCAACATGTGCACTCAAGGCTGCTTACGTCCTCTGGTGGGTTCCCTGGGGGTAATCCAGAAGTTTACGGAGGAGGTCAAGAAGGACGGCCTGAAGTCTGGAGTGTTCCTCAAGGCTCTCTGTTTATGCTGCAAAGAGGCAGTGAACCGGGCCAAAGTGAAGGAGAGCGGCGGTCTGGAGGTGTTGATTGGCTTCCTTGGTGTCCATCGGAGCCACCCCCTCGACCGATTGGTCATTCTGGCCTGTGTTGACTTTGTCTATGACGAAGCTGCCCTGGAACAGTTACAAGAATTGGGAATAGTCCCCCTGCTAGTTGCTCGGTTAGTGGAGCTGGCTAAAGGTGAGGAGCCATCTGCTGGGAAGATGGATGTGAGCCTCACCTCTACCATGTTCGCTTCAGAGCTGCTGTCTACGTCATGTTTCGACTCATTTGACTTCCCTCCCCCAGAGGGGAACAGGAAAGAGGAGATGGGGAAGGAGCATGTCCTTGGGTCATCCAGCTTTCTTAGCCTGAGGTGAGTGAACAGACTCACCTTTGCCCCCCTCTGAGTTTGTGCACCTGTGATTTATTTGAGTTTTGTAAAAATGGTTATCTGACCTGTCCTATTGCTGCTCCTCCAGGTCCTGGTTGGTGTCTGAAGGGTTGATCTCCTCTGAGGGGGATCTTCTTGAATCTCCTGGAGGCACGGAGGGAGATTGGGGGAGTCTTCATATCCCCTCTTCTTCTCCCCAAACCTCTTCCACTGACTGTCATTCCCCTTTAAAATGCTTATCTCCTACCCGCTCACTACCTTCCTCCACTCCCTTATCCGCACCCAAATCTCTGAGTCAATCCACCCCCTCTACCTCAATGAGTTATCCAGCTCAGGTCCACATGTCATCTCCCTCAAAAACCGCTGATCTGTCTCCCTGTGTCCCTCTGCCCTCCTCTACCTCCACCCCCCAAGCCCAGCCCGGCTCCTCTACCCTCCACCCCCAAGCCCAGCCCGACTCCTCTACCTCCACCCCCCAAGCCCAGCCCGACTCCTCTACCTCCACCCCCCAAGCCCAGCCTGGCTCCTCTACCTCCACCCCCCAAGCCCAGCCTGGCTCCTCTACCCCTGCTCTCCATTCCTCAACTATCCCACCCCTCACTTCCGTCTCCCCATCAAAGTTCTCCTCCCCTCCACGGAAAAGGCCACGTGTCCCCTCAACCACCCGCTCCAGTGTGTTGCCCCTCGACACCCCTCCCACAGTGTCCCGACCACAGGCCTATCACCACCCCTACCACCCTGAGCCTTGGGCCCCAGAGTCTCCCATCCTGCTGCTGCTCTCACGCTTCTCTCACGCCACGGACCCCAGCGCTGCTCTGGTCAACTCAGGCATCATCTCTGGCCTACTGTTCTACCTCAGCCAGCATCAGGACCCCAGCGGCAGGTGCTTCCGCATGCTGTGCCGGCTGAGCTGCAACCCCAACTGTCTGCAGGCGCTGGTCAGGACTGGCTCAGTGGCTCTGATCCGCCATCACCTGGTCCAGAGAGGGAGTGACCCTGAGAGTTGGGGAGCTGGAGAGAGGCAGACTGATAGGGTCAAGGCCAAAGTGAAACAGCTTGGTAAGTTTAATTGATGTACTTGATCATAAAGTTTGGTTTTTAGTTTTATGTAATAGTACTGCTGTAAATTTTGGGGTATAATTTTTTATGCATGTGTTTAGGTCTTGCTCTGCTTAGTAATCTACGTGTTCAGTGTGAGTCTGGATTTGGTTCTGGAGTCCTGAGCCATGTGATTCTGTCAGGCTCAGAGTCAGACAAGCTGAACTGTGCTCTGTCTCTACCACTAGTAAATGGGTAAGCCAAATTGTCTTGTGTGAAATGGCACTGGTGGAATGTTATGAAATGTATACCAACTGTAATCTGACATCAACTTGTATTCCCTAACAGTAACAAGGTTCTCTTGAAGAAACTTCTTCTAGACAACGGTGGTCTACTCTTGGCTCTGGAGCCCCTTGGATGTAATGAGGACGAGGAAGAGGAAGACCATCACACCAGTGAATGCCGACGACTCCTCTCAGATTGTCTCAACTCACCGCAACATGTCTCCGCCCCCCAGCTCCACTCTCTATATTTCTCCCTGCTGATTGGATGCCTCTCTAGTCTTTTGGCTTGCCCCAAAACAGTACTGGCTAAAAGAAGGTGCAGGGTACTCAGTCCTATCAAACCCCTGTCAGTCTCACAAACCGGTAAAGCTTCACCCCCTCCCTTAAAAAAGCCTCGTCTGGTCAATATCTGTGCTTACAATGACTCAACCTTTGACCTCCTCTTCCTGCTGGACGATGGGAGCCAGGTGTCAGCCAATAGGGAAGCAGTGGCTGGGGCCGAGGGAACCGAGGTGGTGGGGTCAGAGTACTTCAGGGCCCTGTTGAGGGGGAGCTTTGGAGAGGCCCAAGGGAGAACTGGGGAGGCCATCCCCATCAGGGATGTGAGCCAAGGCATGCTGCTACCTGTACTGCACTATCTGCATGGCTGTCGCCTGAACAAGGACGGAGAGACTGCAGAGGAACAGGGGGATGAGACGGAGAGAGAAGGCAGAGGAGAGTGTCAGATTTTGGGATCCTTGGCCTCTGAGGGGCTGGGTGTCTGGCGAGACGGGGCAGAAGAACCCTCACCAGAGGCACAGAGCTTCCAGAAGACCCCCCTAGCTGAGACGATGATGGGGGCCTGTAGGTTTTTGGTGACAGAGTTGCAGAGGGAGGTGGAGGATCTGTGTGTGTCTTTGCTGTCCTGCACTGCCAAGAATGCTGGTCGAATTGCAGATGTTGGCAAAAAGCCTCCATCTAACATGGACCAATATGGATCAGAGGGAGAGTCTGCTGACGAGAGCCTGGCAAACCGCACATCTGGACTAGAGTTGAGTGGTTCTGAGGCCCAGACAGACTCCTTGGCCCCCACAGTGACAGCAGGCCAGGCTGAGTCACTACATGGCTCTGGACTCCAACCCTGTCAGCAGACTGAGGGTAGACGGCACTCTGCCCCTGGACCAGGCCAGAAGGGCATTAGTGCACCAAAGACAACCTCAGGACTGGAGACTTGTGTCAATCCGCTGAAATCAAGTTCTGCCTCAAAGTGCTGCAAAAGACGTTCTAAACCGAGGAGTGTTTCAAACACACAGAAGGTTGCGGATTCTGTACAGGACTCTAAAGTTGGTCCTGGTAGATGGACCCTCCTACCACAGGTGTATTGGTTTTCCCAACGGTACAGCTATCCTGGACTGGGCAGGGCCTGCCTGTCCCTACTGCTGGGCTCTCAGGGCTTCTCCCAGCCCCGCCCTTCTTCCCTGGCTGCAGACTGCCTGCGCAGACTGGCTAGAGAGGCAGACTGTACAGAGACTCTGAAACATGACCTAGTGAGTCTGGCCACCATGGCCCTGAGCTGAGAGGGGAGGGCTAGGAGGGAAGAGGGGTGTTGGGTGGGGATGGAGGAGATGAGAAACAGAGGATCAAATAGATTATTAGGGATGGTATGAGATCATGTGATTGTCTCTCCAATGACACTGAAGTTTACGTTTGTCATTGTGAGAAGTCTTCACAACATGATTAGCCTTCCTTCCTTGTGAATATCTGTCTTTGTCTCACAACAAATAACCTTTTATATTCCAATATTGTTGTTTACAAAGTAATTGAAGTTTGAATGATTTTCTTCAGAATAGTACATTTATATTTAAAGGAGTCATGCTGCCATTTAACTGGATGGGTTCTCAGACAGTGAATCATGAGGAAAATAATGATCTCATGGTGCACTGTAAATTAAGTTGTATTATAATTAAAACATATTGGCATAATGTAATATGCTAAATACTTTTGTTGCATGTAATGTTAACTTTTTTTTATATTTTCAGTTTGATTTTGAAATATACACAGCTGTCCTGTAAATGTCCTGTATTGACTTGGATGACTCTAATAATCAGGGTGGGTGCCATGTTGTATATGCTGTAAATAAAGTGAACTTTAGGAGTAGCTGCAAGGTGGCGATAACAGAGATCAGCTTTCACTCCCCTCATGTGAATCCACGCTCCTCAATAAATCTGTTTAGACGTCTTTCTCTTTTGTCCTGTCTGAAAAGGAATACTGTATCTAAAGGACAAGACAGATCAACACCAATGTTGACTATGCGCAGTAGGTCACCTGCTCGGTGCTCAGACGAACAGTGGTGATTCAACATGTAGAATTGTCGGGAAATGAACAGAAAATGACAGCCAATGTTCTGTGGTAAGAGCCAAGGCCACACCCACTACGCACAGCCAACGTCTGTGTTGGTCTGTCTTGTCCTCAATGTATGTTTGGCGTTCAGAACTGGAATATATGTATGTTTACATACTAGTTCCATTCATCTTACACATAATATCAGACAGTTGGAGGTAAAGAAATGAGAAGCCACTGTGTGTGATACAGTAAAAGTAGTATGTTTTTTATTTCTGTCTGACTGGGAGCACCACAGTCCCACCACTGGCCCCTTGGTCAGTAGCATAATACCAGGTTCATTAGAGCTATTCAGCACGTAGCAATCAGGGAAGGTGGATGATCAGCATAGAGTTAGGTTTCCTTAGTGGCGGGGGCCCTCATAGCCCTCAGGAAGAGCATTTTCATGAGGGTTGTGGAAGAGAGAGTGGTTGCCATCACCCCAGGGCCATTTCTGAAAGAGAAAGTTGTTTTCATCATTCAGGATAGATTGGATAAAACTAGACCTATGTTCAGAAGGACATCCGGCTACTACTACCAATCCTAACATGTAGATGATGAACTGTGAGTGAAGTTAGTCTGTTGGTTATCAGAGTGCCTCCTGTATCACCTTGGTGCGGATGCGAAGGTGTGAGTAGGCAACAAACTCAGGGGGTTCATGGGAGTGCTGCTGCATCTTCATGTAGGCGTTGGCGATGCAGACGGCCACACCAGGTAGGGCCAACACAAACGACAGGATCTTCCAGGTCCTAGCTGTGGAGGTCAAACCATTTCCGCTAGATCAGACTCAACGGTTCTGTGTGACCCTGAGTTATCAAGGCTTGGGTACATCACAACACCAGCATAACTAAGTAACAGAGCAGCTCCAAAACACTGATGATCCAGTTCAGATTTCAGTGACTCAGCCTTGGTTCCTTGTCTCAGGCTCTGACATGCAGGACAGCAGCGCCGCAATTACAATATGATACATCTGTAAGTCGCCTAAATACAGCAGAGCACAAACATTTAATGAATGTAAGAGGAAGACTGCCAACTTTCCACAAACCTCTGTTAATGTTAAACCCAAAAGCCCAACTGAACACAAAAGGTGCAGAGAGAATATAACACAATATGAGAAGAGTTAAGTACATTACACACACCTGATCCTCCCTCATGGCCTGCGTGTGATGCAGCAGATAATACCCTGCGGGCCGCCATCGATGCAGGAGACGCCATTCCTGTGGAGTACAGACAGACAACTCTTAAACCAATGGACAGAGGATAGAACTGGGAATTAGTTTCTATGTTTGTGTAGACAGAGAGGCAGTAGGCTATGTTCAGATGAGTAGATTTATTCCTTTTAGAAAAGTGCTATTATATTTAAAGGTAATTTATTACACCCTACAGACAAGATGAAATCGTCCAGGCCCACACGTTATCCATGTTAAAGGTTTGTATTGTGGCTCCTCTACCCCAGCAACTTCACATACAGTAAGTAGGTCAAGCTGAAGCTCTCAATAAACCTTCATAGATAAGATACCCCATTAAAATGTCTCACAATACATGTTAACTGACAGTAAATATCTAACCTAGTCATTTTCAAATTAAGTCAAATACATTTTTATAAATATTGGGTTTTAAATACCTAAAAGTAAAGTTTAAAAACAGACAGAAGCCATGCCATAGGCCTGTTGATATTACTGGTGATCTGAAATGATAAATATTGGGTTTTAAATACCTAAATGAAAAGTAAAGTTTAAAAACAGACAGAAGCCATGCCATAGGCCTGTTGATATTACTGGTGATCTGAAATGATAAATATTGGGTTTTAAATACCTAAATGAAAAGTAAAGTTTAAAAACAGACAGAAGCCATGCCATAGGCCTGTTGATATTACTGGTGATCTGAAATGGGAAACACTTGGGAAGCAAAAATTAAACAAATACCATAAAATCTGTAAAAACTTTCTGTTCTTTATCCAAAAAGTTTAACTCACCTTTAATTTTGTTGGTCAGTCTTTTGTCCTTTTCTCTTCCTGCACCTTTGTGTCTGTTTGTCCTTCAGCCTGTCCTGGACTGAACAGAACTGTGAGACTCCTCCCTGTTGCACCCTGTCCGTCTGCCAAGAAATATCAAGTTTATATTTGGTCAAGTGCAAAAGGCAGGCCGGAAGATGTGTGATAGAGAGGAAGAAGGAATGGGATGGGTGGTTGACATTGACTGTTGTGTTGTTGTTTTTGATTGGTGTTTTTAAATCACCGATGAAGGATTTTGTTTTTAATTTGCTGTTTTATACTCTTGTGAATTCAAAGGTTTTTACTAGATTTACTTGTACTTTTTCATGTTGTCTGTCTGTAATTGTTTTGTAATGACTTGGTGCTGCCTATCTTGGCCAGGGCTCTCTTGAAAAATATATTTTAATCTCAATGAGCCCTTCCTGGTTAAATAAAGCTTAAATAAATAAATACAATTAGTCTCTTTGTTAACTGCACATGAGATGTGTGTGTGTGTGTGCTGAAAAATTCATTAAAATCTGCGGTAGACCTATCAAACCAGCACGGTGTACAGGAGTAGGATCACCCTGTTTGAGGAGAACTTTCCTGCAATGCTGGAAATGTAAAACTTCTGAACTTTGTAATTTGCACTTTGAAATTTCAGACATGATTTTCCGTTTCAGAAAATATACATTAGGCTAATTATAATCCACATAATAATTCACAGTTTCTGTTGCTGCAGGATTCTTTTCCTGCTGTGTAAAAGCTAGGCACTTTTGCACTTGACCAAATAAAAACTTGATATGCTAGGCATTTACACTAAAACCGGCTACAATTAAGATCCTACACCTGTAATAGTCATAGGTCCCAGTTTTGTTCATTTTAATTCTGCGCATGACCACATCCACGTGAGATTGAGATTACCATGAACGACATCACATGTTGATCAGATGGCGGGAAAGGGTCTGAAGTGGGAAAATAGCGCCTGATGAAGCTTTGAAATAGATGGTCTGTATTTCCTTTATGTTTTTGTTGAAGAGTTCACAAGAAGGCTAATGTGTCAAGCAATTCTGCCTAATTTCACAGGGTTGGCATTTGTATAAATGTATTTTCATCAACTATACTTCAGTTACATAGAGAATGGGCCGTGTACAATCGGAAGTTGTGAATATGACTGATAGGTGTGTCTGCTAATCATGGTGCAGCTGACCTGTCCCTTTAATTTACTGAAGTCTGACTTGAATCTGGTCCAGCTGGAATTTGTACAAGTTCAGAAATAGCCCCCACTGTGTGTCACAGGGTAACAGTATGCCCTGATCTGCGGTTAGTCAGTGGCAGTCACAGTGCAGCACCCACACCTCTTCCTAGACAGTGAGTGTTCTATACCTACAAATTGCAGCCTGAACTTTGTATTGCTTAATGTTGAGCTATCTCTCTCATAGTTGGGCTGGACGTGTGTGTGTGTGTGTGTGTGTGTGTGTGTGTGTGTGTGTGTGTGTGTGTGTGTGTGTGTGTGTGTGTGTGTGTGTGTGTGTGTGTGTGTGTGTGTGTGTGTGTGTGTGTGTGTGTGTGTGTGTGTGTGTGTGTGTGTGTGTGTGTGTGTGTGTGTGTGTGTGTGTGTGTGTGTGTGTGTGTGTGTGTGTGTGTGTGTCAGATAATAGTGTCCGTGGTGTAGGCCTACCGTATTGAAGCTGACAGAACCATGGGTTTAATGCTGCACATTTAGGTTTGAAATTAAATACTGAATATTGACATTCAAAGAAGAGATAGCAAATACATCTAGAAGTGTAGTATTACTTCACCATAGATAATTATCATATCAGAACAGTAGCGGTGGTTGGGCAGGAAGAGCCATATTACAACCTATGTGTAATAATTGCGTTGTTTGCTCTATAACCTGTTCATGTGGCCTTGATATATAGACCTAAAGGCAGAGACAATAAGAAGACACAGTGGCAGAATAAACTCAACTACAGCTTTGTTTCATCACAAAAGCGACAAGCAACCTCTGTCCAGTGAAGTCCAAAATATGATGTGGCTGCTGATGTTTTTGAATTCTGTGTGCGTGGGTGCTCGTTCATGCAAGAGGAATAACATGTTGACTCACCCTCCTCTCTTTCATGTTGACGAAACGATCTATCACTTTGTCATACAGTACACAAATGTATTGTTGTTGTCTTAGGTTACCTGGCTAAAATGCTTGCTCGCTAGCCTAACTTCCTTTCATGAACCATGTTAGCAAGTTAACATTAACCTTCTACATCTAGCTACATATTGAATGTCCATCCTCTCAGACCAGGGGCACAATGTACGAATTAATGGTTGGATCAGAATCGGAGTAATAATCATTGGCCAGTACGGAGAATTAAGTAAATCCACAAGTCCAAATCCATATCTCCATCCATGACTAATTTAGGAAAGGGACAACAAGCCAGCTGGTTAGCCACTGATTAGCCACTGGAGGACAACAACACAATGAGATGCAACAATTCAAGTTGTTTCTGCCGATGACTTATGCTCTCGATACGATTTGATAGGAGTCAGACCAAATCCAAGTTGGCTACTTTTGACACTGTTTTGGTGCACCAGGACCATTAACAGTTGAGCTCACTCAGTTTAGCTCAACGCTGATTGGCTATTATTTTATACTTTTTTCATCATGGGAGGTCAAATGCTCGCTGGCTTCCTTTGCATTCAATGCTACAGGTGGCTACGATGTCATACTCTTTTGGAACTACACATACAGTGACAGAGGGGAGCTGTTTCACTTGCTCAGATGCTTTCTCCGGTGAGATACAGTACAGTCTTGTGCCCAAATGTTTTGAATGTCACAAATATTAATTTCCACAAAGTCTGCTGCCTCAGTGTCTTTAGATAAAAGTCAGATGTTACTATGGAATACTGAAGTATAATTACAAGCATTTCATAAGTGTCAAAGGCTTTTATTGACAATTACATGACCCTTCTTTTTCAAGACCTCTGCAATCTGCCCTGGCATGCTGTCAATTAACTTCTGGGCCACATCCTGACTGATGGCAACCCATTCTTGTATAATCAATGCTTGGACTTTGTCAGAATTTGTGGGTTTTTGTTTGTCTACCTGCCTCTTGAGGATTGACCACAAGTTCTCAATGGGATTAAGGTCTGGGGAGTTTCCTGGCCATGTACCCAAAATATCAATGTTTTATTCCCCAAGCCACTTAGTTATCACGTTTGCCTTATGGCAAGGTGCTCCATCATGCTGGAAAAGGCATTGTTCGTCACCAAACTGTTCCTGGATGGTTGGGAGAAGTTGCTCTCAGAGGATGTGTTGGTACCATTCTTTATTCATGTTCTTTGGCAAAATTGTGAGTGAGCCCACTCCCTTGGCCGAGAAGCAACCCCACACATGAGTGGTCTCAGGATGCTTTACTGTTGGCATGACACAGGACGGATGGTAGAGCTCACCTTGTCTTCTCCGGACAAGCTTTTTTCCGGATGCCCCAAACAATCGGAAAGAGGATTCATCAGAGAAAATGACTTTACCCCAGTCCTCAGCAGTCCAATCCCTGTACCTTTTGCAGAATATCTGTCTCTCCCTGATATTTTTCCTGGAGAGAAGTGGCTTCTTTGCTGCCCTTCTTGACACCAGGCCATCCTCCAAAAATCTTTGCCTCACTGTGCGTGCAGATGCATTCACTCACACCTGCCTACTGCCATTCCTGAGGAGGCTCTGTACTGGTGGTGCCCCAATCCCGCAGCTGAATCAACTTTAGGAGATGGTCCTGGTGCTTGCTGGACTTTCTTGTGCGCCTTGAAGCCTTCTTCACAACAATTGAACCGCTCTCCTTGAAGTTCTTGATGATCCGATAAATGGTTGATTTAGGTGCAATCTTACTGGCAGCAATATCCTTGCCTGTGAAGCCCTTTTTGTGCAAAGCAATGATGACGGCACGTGTTTCCTTGTAGGTAACCATGGTTGACAGAGGAAGAACAATGATTCCCTCCTTTTGAAGCTTCCAGTCTGTTATTCGAACTCAATCAGCATGACAGAGGGATCTCCAGCTGTAAGGGTTTTCTTGTGGTGAAGGAGAGGCGGACCAAAACGCAGCGTAGTTATATTGATTCATGTTTAATAAAAAAGATAAACACGAACACTACAAAACAATAAATGTGGAAAACCAAAAACAGCCCTATCTGGTGCAAAACACAGAGACAGGAACAATCACCCACAAAACCCAACATCAAACAGGCAACCTAAATATGGTTCCCAAACAGAGACAATGACTAACACCTGCCTCTGATTGAGAACCATATCAGGCCAAACATAGAACTAGATAAACTAGACATGTAACATAGAATGCCCACTCAGCTCACACCCTGACCAACCAAAACATAGAAACATACAAAGCAAACTATGGTCAGGGTGTGACACCAGCCTTGTCCTTGTCAACACTCACACCTGTGTTAACGAGAGAATCACTGACCTGATGTCAGCTGGTCCTTTTGTGGCAGGGCTGAAATGCAGTGGAAATGTTTTTTTTGTGAATTCAGTTCATTTGTATGGCAAAGAGGGACTTTGCAATTAATTGCAATTCATCTGATCACTCTTCATAACATTCTGGAGTATATGCAAATTGCCAACATACAAACTGAGGAAGCAGACTTTGTGAAAGTTAATATTTGTGTCATTCTCAAAACTTTTGGCCACGACTGTACATTCAGCCTCTTGTGATTTGAAGGAAAAGGATTAAACACAAAAGATACATTATTTTATATGTTTTTAAAATATTTTTTTCTTGGTGAGTTTTGTGGGGAAGCCTGGCCCTCTTGGCATCCATGAATGCACGCCAACCAACCAACTCAATGTTTTTTTACGGTCTGGGTACAGTATTTTTACTGACCACCAGATGGGGCATTGTGTGCCCATGGCAGGATATCCAATTGACAAAGATTTTCACCCTCCTATTTGGTGTTTCTCTAACTTGCCTAGATGCCTATTACTTCTCCCTCAACATCCATATGTGATCCTAGAGAAAATTATGCCTCACTGTATTTTCCCAAATGTTTTTTTAACCTACTTTCAGTAGGCTATTAGTTCCCTGAAATCCGTTCAACTCCTCTTCAGCCTACAAGACTGTCTTTTTGTGTGTTTATGATGTGTGTGTAACCTTGTGAGTATCCTCTGTGTCTCTGTGTGTAATGAGTGTGTAACCATGTGAGTTTCCTCTGTGTCTGTGTGTATATGATGTGTGTAACCATGTGAGTTTCCTCTGTGTCTGTGTGTATATGATGTGTGTAACCATGTGAGTTTCCTCTGTGTCTGTGTGTAATGAGTGTGTAACCATGTGAGTTTCCTCTGTGTCTGTGTGTATATGATGTGTGTAACCATGTGAGTTTCCTCTGTGTCTGTGTGTATATGATGTGTGTAACCATGTGAGTTTCCTCTGTGTCTGTGTGTATTTGATGTGTGTAACCATGTGAGTTTCCTCTGTGTCTGTGTGTATATGATGTGTGTAACCATGTGAGTTTCCTCTGTGTCTGTGTGTATATGATGTGTGTAACCATGTGAGTTTCCTCTGTGTCTGTGTGTATGATGTGTGTAACCATGTGAGTTTCCTCTGTGTCTGTGTGTATGATGTGTGTAAGCATGTGAGTTTCCTCTGTGTCTGTGTGTATGATGTGTGTAACCATGTGAGTTTCCTCTGTGTCTGTGTGTATGATGTGTGTAACCATGTGAGTTTCCTCTGTGTCTGTGTGTAATGAGTGTGTAACCATGTGAGTTTCCTCTGTGTCTGTGTGTAATGAGTGTGTAACCATGTGAGTTTCCTCTGTGTCTGTGTGTATGATGTGTGTAACCATGTGAGTTTCCTCTGTGTCTGTGTGTATATGATGTGTGTAACCATGTGAGTTTCCTCTGTGTCTGTGTGTATGATGTGTGTAACCATGTGAGTTTCCTCTGTGTCTGTGTGTAATGAGTGTGTAACCATGTGAGTTTCCTCTGTGTCTGTGTATATGATGTGTGTAACCATGTGAGTTTCCTCTGTGTCTGTGTGTAATGAGTGTGTAACCATGTGAGTTTCCTCTGTGTCTGTGTGTATATGATGTGTGTAACCATGTGAGTTTCCTCTGTGTCTGTGTGTATATGATGTGTGTAACCATGTGAGTTTCCTCTGTGTCTGTGTGTATGATGTGTGTAACCATGTGAGTTTCCTCTGTGTCTGTGTGTATATGATGTGTGTAACCATGTGAGTTTCCTCTGTGTCTGTGTGTATTTGATGTGTGTAACCATGTGAGTTTCCTCTGTGTCTGTGTGTATATGATGTGTGTAACCATGTGAGTTTCCTCTGTGTCTGTGTGTATGATGTGTGTAACCATGTGAGTTTCCTCTGTGTCTGTGTGTAATGTGTGTGTAACCATGTGAGTTTCCTCTGTGTCTGTGTGTATGATGTGTGTAACCATGTGAGTTTCCTCTGTGTCTGTGTGTATATGATGTGTGTAACCATGTGAGTTTCCTCTGTGTCTGTGTGTATGATGTGTGTAACCATGTGAGTTTCCTCTGTGTCTGTGTGTATGTGATGTGTGTAACCATGTGAGTTTGCTCTGTGTCTGTGTGTAATGAGTGTGTAACCATGTGAGTTTCCTCTGTGTCTGTGTGTATATGATGTGTGTAACCATGTGAGTTTCCTCTGTGTCTGTGTGTATATGATGTGTGTAACCATGTGAGTTTCCTCTGTGTCTGTGTGTAATGAGTGTGTAACCATGTGAGTTTCCTCTGTGTCTGTGTGTATGATGTGTGTAACCATGTGAGTTTCCTCTGTGTCTTTGTGTATGATATGTGTAACCATGTGAGTTTCCTCTGTGTCTGTGTGTATATGATGTGTGTAACCATGTGAGTTTCCTCTGTGTCTGTGTGTATGATGTGTGTAACCATGTGAGTTTCCTCTGTGTCTGTGTGTATGTGATGTGTGTAACCATGTGAGTTTCCTCTGTGTCTGTGTGTATATGATGTGTGTAACCATGTGAGTTTCCTCTGTGTCTGTGTGTATATGATGTGTGTAACCATGTGAGTTTCCTCTGTGTCTGTGTGTATATGATGTGTGTAACCATGTGAGTTTCCTCTGTGTCTGTGTGTATATGATGTGTGTAACCATGTGAGTTTCCTCTGTGTCTGTGTGTATATGATGTGTGTAACCATGTGAGTTTCCTCTGTGTCTGTGTGTATATGATGTGTGTAACCATGTGAGTTTCCTCTGTGTCTGTGTGTATATGATGTGTGTAACCATGTGAGTTTCCACTGTGTCTGTGTGTATATGATGTGTGTAACCATGTGAGTTTCCTCTGTGTCTGTGTGTATGTGATGTGTGTAACCATGTGAGTTTCCTCTGTGTCTGTGTGTATATGATGTGTGTAACCATGTGAGTTTCCTCTGTGTCTGTGTGTATATGATGTGTGTAACCATGTGAGTTTCCTCTGTGTCTGTGTGTATATGATGTGTGTAACCATGTGAGTTTCCTCTGTGTCTGTGTGTATATGATGTGTGTAACCATGTGAGTTTCCTCTGTGTCTGTGTGTATATGATGTGTGTAACCATGTGAGTTTCCTCTGTGTCTGTGTGTATATGATGTGTGTAACCATGTGAGTTTCCTCTGTGTCTGTGTGTGAGCCAGCCTGTCCTTTTAGAAGTGTGAATCCTTTATTTTCACACTATTTGTTGAGTGTTCCCGTCTCTGTCTGAGGAGCTTCCAGCTCCAATGCAAACAGCAGTGAGAGCCAGGCGTGAAGTCAGCCTGTCAGGGTTAGGGTTAGCCAGTCATGCAGGCAAGCAGTCTGGTCGTCTGGCCCTGTGTTATTGTAGGCACATGTTATGTTTTACTGTGCGCGTGCATACGCACTCATCAAGGCTTACATTGATACACACACATTCACTCACACACACACACACACACACACACACACACACACACACACACACACACACACACACACACACACACACACACACACACACACACACACACACACACACACACACACACACACACACACACACACACACACACACACACACACACATGCAAAGCTCGCACACTTTCACTGTATGCTTTCAAAATGCCAAGATAAAGATTGAGATGGCGTGAGCGGTTAGTGCCACCTCGGCATAGCGTTGACAATAAGTTGAGAGCATGTGCCCTGTTAGACGAGTCGAATCAGGCCATGCCAGCTCCAGAGGGGCTCCTGGGTCTGATATAGACCATTCAGTACTCCTGCCCCAATAAAGTCACTTCACACTTACACCAGACAAAAAGAACTCAACCAAATTCTTTCTAGTTATTTTCTTTCTTTGTCTTGGTTTAGTCACAGAAATGGTCACATCCATGGTCACATCCATGTTGTCTGTATCAGATGTATTGTGAGGGGTGATCCATTGTTGTTTAAAGTCATTTTGCAGTGGTACAGAGTTACATATCCAGACATTACGACATGGGTCTTGAAAACATAGTATATTGAGCATTTGATGAGGGCACTTCGAACAGCTAGTCCGCCAATTCGTGTCTGTATTTTTTATGACTCTGAACTGAATTTAAACATTGTTCTGCATCACTGTCTGGGACAGTACCAGGGCTCATTTGTATTTTTCACACACTGTCTGGTGGGTAGCAAATGAGGTTGGGACTAGGCAAATCATGATCAGATGAAGTAGAAACGTTTCAAATCAAGACCTGTGACTATTACGTCGTTGGAAAGCTTTTCAGCTCTGCCGGTTGCACGAAGGGCTTGAATTCTTTCCTTTAGAGGTTTTGACTGTTGTTCAGTAGGAAGTGAGGGAAGAGGTGAGGGATGGAAGATAAAGAAGCTCTGTAAGGACACACCTTCATGTGAAATTCTATGAAAGTGGAAATTGCAAACAGCATAGACAGGGTAGATATACTGCCTTGGATGTGGAGAGATAGAGATGCAGGGAGAAAGTGAATATTGAGAGTTAGAGGACATGTAGAAACAGATATCAGGGGAATGAGATGGGCAGTAGAGATGTGAAGATACTGACGCAGAGGTGTCAGCGAGAGGGTGCTTAGGAGTGAGTGTAGAGTGGGAGGGGTCTGGTCAAGACACAGGGCAAAAGGTTCAGAGGTTTAATTCCCTGTGGGGACAGTCAATCTCTCACTATGTTCACTAATGCAAACATGTGCACCCAACAGTACTGTGTTTACTTATACACTGAACAAAACTATAAACGCAACATGCAATCATTTCAAAGATTTGACAGAGTTACATTTCATATAAGGAAATCAGTCAATTGAAGTAAATTCATTAGGCCCTAATTTATGGATTTCACATGACTGGGGAAACAGATACATCCATACATCTGTTGGTCACAGATACCTTAAAAAAAAATGAAGGGGCGTGTATCAGACAGTATCTTGTGTGACCACCATTTTCCTCATGCAGCAAAACACATCTTCTTCGCATAGAGTTGATCAGGCTGTTGATTGGGGCCTGTGGAATGTCCTACTCCTCTTCAATGGTTGTGCGAAGTTGCTGGATATTGTCGGGAACTGGAACTGTCGACCCAGAGCATCCCAAACATGCTCAATGAGTGACATGTCTGGTGAGTATGCCGACCATGGAAGAACTGGGACATTTTCAGCTTCCAGGAATAGTGTACAGATGCTTGTGGCATGGGGCTGTGCATTGTCATGCTGAAACATGAGATGGTGGCGACGGATGAATGTCACAACAGGATAGGCCTCAGGCCTCAATAGGCCTCAGGATCTTGTCACGCTATTTCGCTACATTCAAATTGCCATTGATAAAATGTAATTGTGTTTCTTGTCCGTAGCTTATGCCTACGCATACCATAACCCCAGTGCCACCATGGGGCACTCAGTCCACAGTGTTGACATCAGCAAACCGCTCGCCCACATGACGCCATACACGCTGTCTACCATCTGCCCGGTACTGTTAAAATCGGGATTTCAAGACCCTGGTCAGGACAACAAGCATGTAGAGGAACGGTTTCTGACATTTTGTGCAGAAATTCTTCAGTTGTGCAAACACACAGTTTCATCAACTGTTCGTGTGGCTGGTCTCAGACCATCCCGCAGGTGAAGAAGCCTGGATGTGGAGGTCCTGGACTGGCGTGGTTACACGTGGTTTGCGGTTGTGGGGTCGGTTGGATGTACTGCTAAATTTCTCTCTATGGTAGAGAAATTAACATGAAATTATCTGGCAACAGCTCTGGTGGACATTCCTGCAGTCAGCATGCCAATTGCACACTTCTTCAAAACTTGAGATATCTGTTGCATTGTGTTGTTTGACAAAACTGCACATTTTGGAGTGGCCTTTTAGTGTCCCCAGCACAAGGTGCACCTATGATATGATCATGCTTTTTAATCAGCTTCTTGATATGCCACACTTGTGAGGTGGATGAATAATTTGGGCAAAGGAGAAATGCTTACTAACAGAGATGTAAACTTATTTGTGCACAAAATGTGAGCGAAATAAGGTTTTTGTGCATATTGAAAAATTCTGGGTGACTTTTAATTTAGCTCATGAAAAATTTTACCGACACTACATGTTGCATTTATATTTTTGTTCAGTGTAATTCAATACACAAAATAAGGACAATGCACTACCAGCTGATGCAAAAGGATGCAAGTTTCAAGTTTTATTTGTCACGAGTACAGTGAAATGCTTAACTTGCAAGCTCTTCCCAACAGTGCAGTAGTCAATATCAAAATAGTATATACAAAAAAACATGAGAAATAACAAAGAAAGAAAAATGCATAGAGTTGCTAAAGCATAGACACGTATCCATCAGACTATCTCACTCTGTTTTCTAAGTGGCTGGACAGAGACCCTGCCTGTCTGTTTTGGTGGGGTAACCCTGGCTGTAGACACTAAAACAAACCTTTAATACTGAGAATACACCATCAATATTGTCACTGTCTGACTCAGTCAGCAGGGGATTTGGAATGGAGACGGAGACGGGGAGCGATGTGAGGGCTTTATAGTGGAATCTTCCATATGCCGTCACTGAGAGTCAACAGGGAAATGGAGGTGTCTGTGGACAGAAAGGCGGTTAAGTATCTATTGTATGATCTTTCTTTCACATTGAGTGAATTCATCTGACTGAGCTTGATAATCTTGATAACTGAACGTCAGGAGCAAGATTAAAATTGAATTATGGTCTTAAAATCGAGTATGGTGGACTTCAGTTCGGTCTTAAGGTGTCAAAGGATGTAATATACTCAGTTATTGTAACCAGTGGTTAAATAGCTGGGAAACAGTGGAAGGGTTGAGTTCTATTGGACTGGTCATTTTATGGGCTGAAAAGTGTTAATTATGAGATGATTTTAGCATGCCAAGTTGCCAACAGACTCATCTAAATGCAACAGTATATAGGCTAACCCCCTTGGCCCTTGTCTCAATATGTAATGGATTACCGCTGGGCACAAACTAGTTGAATCAATGTTGTTTCAACATAATTTGTCAATTTATTGTGACATGGAAATATATGGATTTGTTGTTTTTATGTCATTATGGTAACCAAATTTCAACATAGGCAAACATTGTATAAAATATGTTGAATTTGTACCATTAAAAAAACATAATTTTCAATGTTACAGTGTTCATAACCCTTGACTTATTCCACATTGTGTTGTGTTACAGCCTTCATTCAAAATTGATTAAATGTATTTTACTGCACACAATACCCGATAATAACAAAGTGAAAACATGCTTTGACGAAGTTTTGAAAATTATATTGAAAAATGAAATAAAGGAATATGACATTTACGTAACTGTTTATGTAGGGTAACTTTGGCAGCTATTACAGCTGTGAGTCTTTCTGGGAGTCTCTGAGAGTCTACCACACCTGGATTGTGCAACATTTTCCCATTATTCTTTTCAAAATTATTTAAGCTTTGTCAATAAGTTGATAATAAGTTGCTGTTGGGGGTGCAGTGCTGTTGACCGGGGTAGGAGTAGCCAGGTGGAAAGCATGGCCAGCCGTAGAAAAATGCTTATTGAAATTCTCAATTATGGTGGATTTATCAGTGGTGACAGTGTTTCCTATCTTCGGTGCAGTGGTCAGCTGGGAGGAGGTGTTCTTATTCTCCATGGACTTTACAGTGTCCCAGAACTTTTTTGAGTTAGTGTTGCAGGAAGCAAATTTCTGCTTGAAAAAGCTAGCCTTGGCTTTTCTAACTGCCTGTGTATAACGGTTTCTAGCTTCCCTGAACAGCTGCATATCACGGGGGCTGTTCGATGCTAATGCAGAACGCCATAGGATGTTTTTGTGTTGGTTCAGGGCAGTCAGGTCTGGGGAGAACCAAGGGCTGTATCTGTTCCTGGTTCTAAATTTCTTGAATGGGGCATGTTTATTTAAGATGGTTAGGAAGGCATTTAAAAAAAATATCCAGGCATCCTCTACTGACGGGATGAGTTCAATATCCTTCCAGGATACCCCGGCCAGGTCGATTAGAAAGGCCTGCTCGCTGAAGTGTTTCAGGGAGCGTTTTACAGTGATGAGTGGAGGTCGTTTGACCGCTGACCCATTACGGATGCAGGCAATGATCGCTGAGATCTTGGTTGAAGACAGCAGAGGTGTATTTAGAGGGGAAGTTGGTTAGGATGATATCTATGAGGGTGCCCGTGTTTAAGGCTTTGGGGGGGTACCTGGTAGGTTCATTGATAATTTGAGTGAGATTGAGGGCATCAAGTTTAGATTGAAGGATGGCTGGGGTGTTAAGCATGTTCCAGTTTAGGTCACCTAGCAGCACAAGCTCTGAAGATAGATGGGGGGCAATCAGTTCACATATGGTGTCCAGAGCACAGCTGGGGGCAGAGGGTGGTCTATAGCAGGCGGCAACGGTGTCAGGACCCGGTTACGAACCCGGGTCTCCGGAGTGAGAAACAGTCACTAAACCAACTGAGCCACGAATAGTCAGCAGAACCCAGAAGATGAGGCAGACACAGCAGTACTTGAGACGGTGTATTTAATGAAGTAAAAAGTGAAGTTCTTCCAGAAAACATGTAACTCCACAACCTCAAAAGGAATTCCACAAGAACAAAGGCAATCCTCCAAGACAAAAAGGCAAATCCACAAGGTGGAAGGCACAGCACAAAAAGCCTCAAAAGATACTCAAAAAACAAACAAACAAGAACAAAAAAACAGAACTCCACAAGAGAGTCCACCAGGATCAACACGAGCTCACAGAGTACTAGGGCTGGGTGCTAACATACAAACACAGAGCAAAGAACTGAGTAAAACAAAGGGTTTAAATACAATCAGGGGAAACGAGGCACAGGTGCAAATAATAATGGGGATCAAGGGAAAACAAAAGGTCAAAAGTCACAATGGGGGCATCTAGTGACCAAAAACCGGAACAACCCTGGCCAAATCCTGACAAACGGTGAGAGACTTGTTTTTAGAGAGGTGGATTTTTAAAAGTAGAAGTTCAAATTGTTTGGGTACAGACCTGGATAGTAGGACAGAACTCTGCAGGCTGAAAATGTTGTAATTTGGATTTAAAATTTCAGAATTTTTGGTGGTCTTCCTAAGCCAGGATTCAGACACAGCTAGAACATCCGGGTTGGCAGAGTGTGCTAAAGCAGTGAATAGAACAAACTTAGGGAGGAGGCTTCTAATGTTAACATGCATGAAACCAAGGCTATTACGGTTACAGAAGTCATCAAAAGAGAGCGCCTGGGGAATAGGAGTGGAGCTAGGCACTGCAGGGCCTGGATTCACCTCTACATCGCCAGAGGAACATAGGAGGAGAAGAATAAGGGTACGGCTAAAAGCAATAAGAATTAGTCGTCTAGAACGTCTGGAACAGAGAGTAAAATGAGGTTTCTGGGGGCGATAAAATAGCATCAAGGTATAATGTACAGACAAAGGTATGGTAGGATGTGAATACAGTGGAGGTAAACCTATGTATTGAGTGACGAAGAGAGAGATATTGTCTCTAGAAACATCATTGAAACCAGGAGATGTCATTGCATGTGTGGGTGGTGGAACTAATACATTGGATAAGGTATAGTGAGCAGGACTAGAGGCGCTACAGTGAAATAAGCCAATAAACACTAACCAGAACAGCAATGGACAAGACATATTGACATTAAGGAGAGGCATCCAAAATACAATACATCGCCTATTAACTTAACCCAAGTTAGCAAATTATATGTTGGATTCATGTCTTCAACTCAACCAAAAATAAAAGTTAAAGAATGGGATAAGCCAGTAGCTCAGGTGGAACTACACAAGCAGTACATACGTATCCTTTAAATGTTGATATTTGGTTGTGTTGTCAACCAAATGTACTTTTGTAATTTCGTAAATAGCCTAAAGTTAAAGCTATTTTACAAACAAATGTAACATTCAACCTTAAAATTAGTAATAGATCCATGGCCACATTTTGAGGTTACTGTAACTATATACTGTATTTCTTCTTATGTAATCATATAAAGAGTGCATGATCAAGATAGCATGCATAGGTCATCGCAGGTCTGTGGAGATCTTCACAATTGCTGTAATAATCTGTGCAGAATCTCGAACGACATTGATCACTTGCACCATGTAATTTTAATGTAACCTCAACTGCAACCCAGGTCATGTGGTTGTGCTGTTAGATGAAACACAGTGATATCACATTCCTCTGTTGTATGAATAAATGTCTGACATTTGAACTTTGCTGTGCTTTTAAATGATTGAAAGTGCAGTGATCGACATTTGGGTGACGACTAAACCAAAACATTGTTTTTCCATGGGAATTTGGTTGTGCTTTTAGACGTTTGAAAGCATAGTAATAACACAATGCAAATGCAACTAACTTTTGTCTGTCGTTTTGAGTGAATATAGGTTGTAACCTCATTGGTCAATGTCTCAACCAAATATTACCCAATTATCCATGTTGAAATGACGTAGTGTGCCCAGTGGGTTATCTCAGTCTGAATAAGAGGCAGTAATTATTACAGTGTTAATGGAGCTGTCCATTACTGTGTGCCTGGCCTATGGGGCAGGAAACTGTACATCACCCAACTGGGCCGGCAGCTAGTCTCTTGGCCATTCTCTCTCACTGAGAGCTTGGCAGAGTCATGATGTTTTGACAGGCCGGCCCGTCTGTATGTGACCCTCTCCCTCTCCTGTCTGTTTCATCAGTCTGGATTCTATATGACTGTTTAAACAGCCCCACTCACCCTCTGCTCCTCCTGGCACCCCTCTGCTCCTGCTGCCCCCGGCCTGCATTTCTTTAAGCTCATTTCCTGCAATTCTTAGAATTTCTCCTTGGAGCAGAGATGCATTTTGCAGTTTTAAAGTACATTTCCTGCATTTCTTTGCCATGGAGTTGAAAGATATAGATGCAGTTTTTTAAGCAATTCTACCACAGGAGGTTGGTGGCACCTTAATTGGGGAGGACAACCTCGTGGTAATGGCTGGAGCGTAATGAGTGGAATGGTATCAAATACATCAAACACATGGTTTCCATGTGTTTGATGCCATTCCATTTGCTGCGTTCCAACCATTATGTGCCGTCCTCCCCTCAGCAGCCTCCACAGGATTATACATATTCTGCCATGTAGCTGAGAGAACATTTAGCAGTTTAAAGATAAATTCTATGCATTTTGCCATGGCTGGTTCTTTTGCTCAAATTTATTAACAACATCAATACTGTTAAATGCATTATTTTGGGAATTTTCTATTCCCCTGAATGTTTCGCTTTTATATTAGCGATTGTTAGTTCTCAAAGATTATATAATATAATAACATCTATAGGTCTATTATTTTTTCTACATATGTGATATTTGGTTTCAGTTGTTTGAGTTTACATTGAAATAATTGTTCGTTTTTTTTACAGAGGGTTCTACTTGAAAACCAAAAGGGTTCTATGGCGACAGCCGAAGAACCCTTTTGGAACCCTTTTTTTCCCAACAGTATAGGTATGTTGGATTCCATACTCCCCCTGTCCATATCCCTGCTGCTGGTCAGCTTTTTGTCTTTGATTTGTGTGTCCTGGAGGATCCAGCTCGGGCAACCTGAGTCGTGTATCTACACAAAAGCTTCTCTTGCATCTCTCTGTTCCGCTACTGTTGTCAAGGTTTTTATATCCATTGCTACTGCAGTGATTGATTTTGACTGCAAATATTGACTGTTTGAGTTGTCCATCTGTGAGAGGGTGCAGGTGGTCTGTCAGAGGGATATTTTATTGCAAACAGATTTGTCATCAGACACAACCACCACCTGTTGGTTCAGCCACATCCTCTGGTATGTCCGTTGCACCTGCACAGCTAGGGAGGTGAGCATGCTTTTCAGACCTTTCTGTGGTTCTTTGTGTTCTCTTAACTCAGTTTTGATATGCTACACAGAGTTGAACACTAATATTGAGACCCCCCAGCTGTGGCCAGAGCAACTTACGAGACTGAAGCAGCACAATGCCCGAAGAGCATAAAACCACGTAGGCCTAACACTCTGGAACCTCAGGGCTAAACTGCGGTTAAAAAAAGCAATTAAAAAAATACGTGACAAATAATTATGTCATGTGTCCAGCACCATATTTGTCTGGGTTTGAAACATGTTTCTGAAGAGATGGGTTGTTGACATTCAGAGGATGAATGAGGACCTGTGACAGATGTAGTGGGCACAGGTTTATCTCAGACAGACACACACACTAGTAATTGCATTTACCTCAATCCTAAGAGATTTTAAACATGATTGCAAATCATTTGAATGCACACACCTACGCACAGGCATGTGAGAACCTGTCAGAAACGAAGAATAGACTGATTGTTATGTATGTATGCCAGTGCTGCGGTGGCACACTGTCTTGCGACGTCTCAGTGTGTGTGCTTGCATCAGTGTAGGTGCATGCATTCATTGTGTGTTGTGTTTGCAGGAACTACCTGTTCAGCCCCCTCCTCCTTACCAACTATGAGGTTGTCTCTATGGTATGGTGTGTTTTTCCAGTCTCTGTTTCAGTCTGTGTGTTCAGTGAGGCACGGTATTTTCAGTTTGACTGACCACACATAAATAGCCGTCCAGATGTCCGTCCACACATTGCATACCCTGTTCTTCTCACTTCCTCAAAGAGCCAACACTGTCTATACCACCTCTTTCTGCCCCCTCTCTTCCCTCTCTCTTCCCTCTTTCTGCCTCTCTATCTTCCCTTTTTCTGCCTCTCTTTCTTCCCTTTTTCTTCCCACTTTCTTCCTTCTTTCTGCTTATCATTCCTCTTCTCTGCCTCTTTCTTCCCTCTTTCTGCCTCTCTTTCTTCCCTTTCTTCCCTCTTTCTGCCTCTCTTTCTTCCCTTTCTTCCCTCTTTCTGCCTCTCTTTCTTCCCTTTCTTCCCTCTTTCTGCCTCTCTTTCTTCCCTTTCTTCCCTCTTTCTGCCTCTCTTTCTTCCCTTTCTTCTCTCTTTCTTCCCTATTTCTGCCTCTCTTCCCTCTTTCTGCCTCTCTTTCTTCCCTTTCTTCCCTCTTTCTGCCTCTCTTTCTTCCCTTTCTTCCCTCTTTCTGCCTCTTTCTTCCCTTTCTTCCCTCTTTCTGCCTCTCTTTCTTCCCTTTCTTCCCTCTTTCTGCCTCTCTTTCTTCCCTTTCTTCCCTCTTTCTGCCTCTCTTTCTTCCCTTTCTTCCCTCTTTCTGCCTCTCTTTCTTCCCTTTCTTCCCTCTTTCTGCCTCTCTTTCTTCCCTCTCTTCCCTCTTTCTGCCTCTCTTTCTTCCCTCTTTCTGCCTCTCTTTCTTCCCTATTTCTGCCTCTCTTCCCTCTTTCTGCCTCTCTTTCTTCCCTTTCTTCCCTCTTTCTGCCTCTCTTTCTTCCCTTTCTTCCCTATTTCTGTCTCTCTTTCTTCCCTCTTTCTGCCTCTCTTTCTTCCCTATTTCTGCCTCTTTCTTCCCACTTTCTACCTCTCTTTCTTCCCTTTTTCTTCCCTCTTTCTGCCTCTCTTTCTTCCCTTTCTTCCCTCTTTCTGTCTCTCTTTCTTCCCCCTTTCTGCCTCTCTTTCTTCCCTCTTTCTGCCTCTCTCTTCCCTTTTTCTTCCCACTTTCTTACCTTCTTCTTCCCACTTTCTGCTTCTCTTTCCTCTTCTCTGCCTCTTTCTTCCCACTTTCTGCCTCTCTTTCTTCCCTTTCTTCCCTCTTTCTGCCTCTCTTTCTTCCCTTTCTTCCCTCTTTCTGCCTCTCTTTCTTCCCTTTCTTCCCTCTTTCTGTCTCTCTTTCTTCCCCCTTTCTGCCTCTCTTTCTTCCCCCTTTCTGCCTCTCTTTCTTCCCTCTTTCTGCCTCTCTTTCTTCCTTCTTTCTGCTTATCTTTCCTCTTCTCTGCCTCTTTCTTCCCTCTTTCTGCCTCTCTTTCTTCCCTTTCTTCCCTCTTTCTGCCTCTCTTTCTTCCCTTTCTTCCCTCTTTCTGTCTCTCTTTCTTCCCTCTTTCTGCCTCTCTTCCCTCTTTCTGCCTCTCTTTCTTCCCTTTTTCTTCCCACTTTCTTCCCTCTTTCTGCTTCTCTTTCCTCTTCTCTGCCTCTTTCTTCCCTCTTTCTTCCTCTTTATTCCCTTCTTCTTCCCACTTTCTGCTTCTCTTTCCTCTTCTCTGCCTCTTTCTTCCCACTTTCTGCCTCTCTTTCTTCCCTTTCTTCCCTCTTTCTGCCTCTCTTCCCTCTTTCTTCCCCCTCTTCCCTCTTTCTTCCCCCTCTTCCCCCTCTTCCCTCTTTCTTCCCCCTCTTCCCTCTTTCTTCCCCCTCTTCCCCCTTTCTTTCCTCTTTCTGCCTCTCTTCCCTCTTTCTTCCCCCTCTTCCCTATTTCTTTCCTCTTTCTGCCTCTCTTCCCTCTTTCTTCCCTCTTTCTGCCTCTCTCTTCCCTCTTTCTTCCCCCTCTTCCCTCTTTCTTCCCCCTCTTCCCCCTCTTCCCTCTTTCTTCCCCCTCTTCCCCCTTTCTTCCCCCTCTTCCCTATTTCTTCCCTCTTTCCGCCTCTCTCTTCCCTCTTTCTTCCCCCTCTCCCCTATTTCTTCCCTCATTCTGCCTCTCTCTTTCTTCCCTCTCTTTCTTCCCTCTTTCTGCCTCTCTCTTCCCTCTTTATTCCCTCTCTTCCCTATTTCTTCCCTCATTCTGCCTCTCTCTTTCTTCCCTCTCTTTTTTCTCTCTTTCTTCCCTCTTTCTACCTATTTTTTCTCTGAAAATAACCAGTGTTCTTTGGATCCTCTCATCAATGTATTGTGTTGACATTAATTGTGCAGTGCACTGACCACACAGAAGCTGTGGGTTTGGACAATGTCTTCAAAAAGGTCCCATGAGTGAAATGACCAGAAAATATACATGCAGAGGTCAAACGTGGGTGAGGGAGTAATTTGAATCATTTATGTCTAAGAAGTTAGGGTTTCTATTCAGAGCACCACTATGAGAAACAATATGCAGGTGTGCTTTCAGTTCTGTACAATCATGAAAATAACCAGAGTTCTTTGAATTCCACTCGTTAATTATTGTATATTGTGTAAGGTTTTGGATATCAGCGTTGTGCCATATAGACTATTTTAATGTTTTATATCCTCATATATTCAGCAGTCATGGAGGTGTAGGTGGACAGTGTGTGTTAGTGGTAGCAGCCCTCACACAGCACAGAGGAAGTGTAGAAGACCGTAGATCATGTGAGTAAATGAGGGACCACAATCCCATGGATGGACCAATGACTCTTTGTATAAAAACTGAGGTGAAAACTAAGAGAGATGGTCAGTACAAACAGCGTAATAAAAGGTTTTAGACAGGTTATTTTGAAGGAACAATTTTTACAACGTCCCATTGTAGAAAAATTATGGAAAAATCCTTTTTCATCTTTTAAGAGAGGATGTGGCATTGAGGTATATTTCAACCTGGTTGCACAGGTTTCCACATTAAACATTTATACCAACATGCTTTTCACTGAGCCTTACAGTGCCTGGCAGAAACAAACTACTCTAGAATGATGTCATATTTATCCTGCAATTTACTGGGCCTTTTTCTGGGCTGTTTGTGTACATTTCAGACATTCTGTTTGCGTGTTCTCATTCTTTTCCCTTTCCCTTATTTTTTAGGAGGCGTACAGTCACACCTGTTTAGTAAAAACAAGACGGTCATTAATGAACCTAATGGGTCTTGTTTGGAACACAGAGAAGGTTGAGTTTGTTCCACCTGACTGTGAAAGCTCTCTCTACCACTCTTCATCATCATCATCTCTCTCCCCAGAGCAACAGCCCTATCCATTTATATTACACCTGTCAGTGGACTGGACTGTTGTGTATAGAGGTTTTGTGTTAGTTTGCCTGAGTGTATGTTTTCTACATATATATGTATTCCCGTGTGGCACAGCAGTGGTGGAAGAAATACCCAATTGTCATACTTGAGTAAAAGTAAAGATAGTTGAACAGAAAATGACTGAAGTAAAAATGAGTCCCCCAGTAAAATACTACTTGAGTAAAAGTCTTAAAGTGTTTGGTTTTGAATATACTTAAGTATCAAAAGTAAATGTAATTGCTAAATATATTTAAGTATCAAAAGGAAAAGTATAAATCTTTTAGAATTCCTTATGTAAAATAAACCAGACTGCACCATTTTCTTAGATTTGTTTAATTGACGGATAGCCAGGGGCACGCTCCAACACTCAGACATCATTTACAAATGAAGCGTGTGTTTAGTGAGTCAGGGATGTTCTCTGTTTAGTGAGTCTGCCAGATCAGAGGCAGTAGGGATGACCAGGGATGTTCTCTGTTTAGTGAGTCCTCCAGATCAGAGGCAGTAGGGATGACCTGGGATGTTCTCTTTTTAGTGAGTCCTCCAGATCAGAGGCAGTAGGGATGACCAGGGATGTTCTCTGTTTAGTGAGTCTGCCAGATCAGAGGCAGTAGGGATGACCAGGGATGTTCTCTGTTTAGTGAGTCCTCCAGATCAGAGGCAGTAGGGATGACCAGGGATGTTCTCTGTTTAGTGAGTCCTCCAGATCAGAGGCCGTAGGGATGACCTGGGATGTTCTCTTTTTAGTGAGTCCTCCAGATCAGAGGCAGTAGGGATGACCAGGGATGTTCTCTTTTTAGTGAGTCCTCCAGATCAGAGGCAGTAGGGATGACCTGGGATGTTCTCTTTTTAGTGAGTCCTCCAGATCAGAGGCAGTAGGGATGACCTGGGATGTTCTCTGTTTAGTGAGTCCTCCAGATCAGAGGCAGTAGGGATGACCTGGGATGTTCTCTTTTTAGTGAGTCCTCCAGATCAGAGGCCGTAGGGATGACCTGGGATGTTCTCTGTTTAGTGAGTCCTCCAGATCAGAGGCAGTAGGGATGACCTGGGATGTTCTCTGTTTAGTGAGTCTGCCAGACCAGAGGCAGTAGGGATGACCAGGGATGTTCTCTGTTTAGTGAGTCTGCCAGATCAGAGGCCGTAGGGATGACCTGGGATGTTCTCTGTTTAGTGAGTCCTCCAGATCAGAGGCAGTAGGGATGACCTGGGATGTTCTCTGTTTAGTGAGTCTGCCAGATCAGAGGCAGTAGGGATGACCTGGGATGTTCTCTGTTTAGTGAGTCTGCCAGATCAGAGGCAGTAGGGATGACCTGGGATGTTCTCTGTTTAGTGAGTCTGCCAGATCAGAGGCAGTAGGGATGACCTGGGATGTTCTCTGTTTAGTGAGTCTGCCAGATCAGAGGCAGTAGGGATGACCTGGGATGTTCTCTTGATAGGTTTGTGAATTAGACCTTTTTTATGTCCTACTGCCCCTTCCCTACCATCTAAACCAGGCTTCCCCAACTGAAGGCCCACAATACAAATTTAGCCCGCGGGTGGTTTTATTTGCCCCCCCCCCCAGTTTTCTGAGCAACATTATGCATTACATTTTTTATTGTTAGACATAAAAGACTATAAAAACACCAGAAAATCATCTCCAAGTGATTTCCATGCATAATAGAGAGACACAATATTATATCTGTTTTGTCTTCTTGTGGTCAATTTGCAGTTTACAAATGATTTATAATTATGTTCCAGCCCCCCGGCCATCTGCTCAAGAAAACATCGGTCCACGGCTGAATCT